>NW_022589728.1:28787505-29029566 GCF_004348235.1 Phoca vitulina
AAGAAAGAAAGAAAGAAAGAAAGAAAGAAAGAAAGAAAGAAAGAAAGGAGGAAAGAAGGAAAGAGTGAGAAATACAGCTATAGCGGTTGGGAAGGTTGATGCCAGGTCTAGGGAGTGTTAAACGGTGAAAAGACATGGCTATCACACAAATAATCAGCCACCTGAGGTCTTCCCTGAGAACTCAGCTTATCCACAGAACTATGTTTTATCTTGAGATTTGCAGGGTGAAAATTGTGTAATATTTTTAAAACCAACCCCAAAGAGGGTTATCTTGATTGCGTAGGGCCCCCAGAAATGGCCTCTTCTTGGTAAAGTAGGTTCCTCTGCACCTTTTATCTTACCAATGGGCCAATATGGTTTAGGATTAAGGTGGCATGGGACACTTTTCAAGGTGAGCCATTATCCTTGCAAATTTGACTTAGAGAACACATGAGAACAAGACCAGCTATATCCATGATTCCCCAGACTTGGCCAATTTAGAGTAAATACATGAAAACACTCCTTGACTGCTTCCAAATTTTCTCATTAGAAAATAAAATCCGCAGAATTTCAAAGACCTTCCATTTTTGACACTTTGAAAATAATCTAAGGCCAGTCTGCCACCTACACTAACTTGGGAAGCATTGTCAGACAGTGCTGAGTTTGGGTAAACAGTTCCATTTCACCTCCAAGGAAAATAGTGACCTATTTTTAGAGACCAGGGGTTTCAGTGTTTTACCATTCTAGAAATAAACACCATCACCATTCCTTCTCTTTCAATGAGCACAGCTGTCCGGGTGGGGATGTAAACATCCGCTGGCCGCGTTGGGAATCCAAACCAGTGATGTCAGGCTGGTGTGTGAGAACCAGGGAATGAGGCTGACTCCAAATGGCACAGGAACTGATCTGTTCTCGTGAGCAAACCTAAATGAAATGAGACCTGCAAGATACACAATATACTTGGGCCTCTTTTAGAAATTAACCTTTTTTGTCAATCCAGGCTTCTCCTTGAACTGATGCAACCCTATATTAATCTTTCTTTAAAATTTTCTATATTTTGGGCGCCTGGGTGGCTCAGTTGGTTAAGCGACTGCCTTCAGCTCAGGTCATGATCCTGGAGTCCCGGGATCGAGTCCCGCATCGGGCTCCCTGCTCGGCAGGGAGTCTGCTTCTCCCTCTGACCCTCCTCCCTCTCATGCTCTCTGTCTCTCATTCTCTCTCTCTCAAATAAATAAATAAAATCTTTAAAAAAAAAAATAAAAAAATAAAAAAAAATAAAATAAAATTTTCTATATTTTATGATGTTTTGACATCTTGAGGGTCCTGGTTGGCCAGGGGGAGACTGCCCCTCCCTGGGCTGGTTAATTCCTAAGATACTAACTTACCTGTGAACGCACCTTTCATTATGCCAACTACCCAACCCTGAGTCCACACCCCCCAACCACCTCCTTTATCTAAGTCAATATTCCCCTGCCCCAAATCACACCTGGGCCAGGTACCAGACAACCAAGGACAACTCAGACACCCCAAAGCCTTCCAGAATGATTCGAACAAGGCAGTCCTAAGCTGTTTCCCCTGTCCTGCCTTGCCTTTCCCACAGGAAACACAGTAAAGGGTCTGGCCTCTCCTTTCTGTCTCCTGACCAACAGTGGTGCTTCCCCGGGTGGCCCTGCGTGGCGTGGCATGTCCCCTCCTCTTGGGACATGTAAGTAATAAAAATCTCCTTCCAATGGCGTTAGTCTGTCTGTGCTGTCACTCAGTCACTTCTCTAAATGACAATCCCATGGGCACCATGAGGACACAGGCTCCCCTTCACCAGCGTTTCAAACACAGCACTAAATGTAGATATGCAAAGTCCCAGTTCTGTCCATGCCCATCATCCGGTCCGTTGGCTCAGCCTGGGTGCAGCTGGGTAAGTATGACATCTGACAAGAGAAAAATATTTTCTCAACTGTGTAAGGATATCAGGAAAATCTCATCTCACAAGGATCCAATACAATTTTGCCCCAGCTCTTCTCCTATGCTGAGAAGAAGAAGGAGGTTCCTTAGAGACAGCAAGTATAGCTGTCTCCTCACCAGGATGCAGGACGCAGCCTCAGACCCTCCTCACTCCCGGCCCGGACCATGGTGGCCTCCCAGACTCATCTAGCACTAACCAGCGGTGGCCTGGGGGGCAAGTGTGGCCCACAAATGTGTCTTATTTGGCCATCACCAATCATATGTTTAAATATATTTAAGTCAACATGTTAAAATCATGAAATTTCACACACAAATCTAGATTTCCAGCTTCTTATTAAATTTGAAAACTAACCTGTTTTCCCACATGGCGACCACAAGCCAGACAAGCGAGAGCTGAGGAGAGGGTGCCCCTTAGCTGGGACGTGTCCTCTCCAGCCCACCACAGGCCCCCATGCCCTAACGGTTAGAGACAGCCTCTCTCAACTCCCCAGTGGGGTAGTGGGAGGTGAGTCATGGAAGGTGGGAGGGGCAGGCTGTTGGGAATCGGAGGAAAGGAAAGTGTAACACATTGAAGATTGGGGTACATTCAAGTGATTGCCAGAACTGAAAGGAATTTTCATCGACTTCAGGACCAATAAGACTGGAAACCGAAACATGAATCCTGGCACACAAATGCAAGGCCCCTTGAAACAGTAAAGCTGCCCACCTGGAAGAAGGTGGGAAGATTTTAACCCTCTCACCCTCTAACCCATAAGTGCAAATTCTGAGAAAATAGAACAAAAGTAACAACATAAAAAGAAAGGAACAACCAGGGAAGAAATTAAGAAAGCTATCAATAAAATAACACTCCATTCCCCCCAAAAGTGCAAAAGCAAAGACATTAGAAAGTTGAAATTGTTGAGATTATGGATTGCTTTTCCCCTCTAGTGCTGATTTGTAGCTTCTCATTTTTCTAGGACCGCTTTTGTAATAATAAAAAAGTAGATATCGTTACTAACTCTTAACGTTTTTTAAAATACAAAATAAAATGACATTAGATATCGTATTCCCCATTACAACAGTGGGTTAGACCTTTTAACTCTCAATTATCCGTATAGTTAACATTTATTAAGTACTGACTGGGTATTGAATAATATGCTAAATTATTTATTACCACCTCAATTTGTCTTCTTGCCATCCCATTGTCATTTGAGAAACTGAGGTTCAGCAAAATTAAATACCTTATCTCAAGCCCCACAGCGAGGATATGATAGAGACCAGGCCCACCCAGACCCCTCAGGTTCTGTAGCTTCTGCTTGGACCACCAGGTATGCAGCCTCCTGAAGCCCAGTCCTGCAGGGGGCGCTAGGAGACATGGGTGTCTGTTGTGGAGGGAAGTGTAAACCCGGACAATCTTCCTAGAAAGCAATTGTGCAATACATGTCAAGGACTTTAAAAATGTTCCCATTCTTTGCAAGTAATATCTCCAGGAATACATGCTGAGAAAATAAGATTTGTGAAAAAATTTGGGAACAGGATGCTCACAGTGTCATTATATATTATAGTGAGAAAATGGAAACAACTCTATGTCAAAGAAAGGAAATGGTTCCATAAATCATACTGTTTCAATTTAAAATTGTTTTCTATTACTTCAATGACATGGCAAAATCTTAAATAGAAAAGCATGATATGAAAGCATATTTCATGTAATTCTGTTGTATAAATATAAAAAACCTATTTACATACACATGCACAGAAAAATGACTGGGAGAAAAATCACACAGTTGCTATTTATTGTGATAAGATTATAGATTTTTTTTAAGTCTGCGCTTTCCATATTTATTATGATGAATACATTCATGTTCATATACATGAATTTTCTTCTACAAGATTCATTCTTTAAAAGCCTGGTTTATACTCAACTTTCTGGATTGCACCTGTAGCCTCAAAAACACTTTTATTTAAAAGGAATTTTTCAGATTTTCAGAATATATAGAATACATAACTAGACTTCAAGCATTCCATATGGACAACATTATGTTAATAATGTAACATAATAAATTTAACTCACATGGAGTCCAAAAAATTAAAATGTGATCATTATTAGAAATTAAATTAGAAATTGTTTTATTTGCAGCAAAAGCCTGTTTATCTGGAATGCAGTCTACTAGAAAACTAAGATAAACATAATTAGTCCATGCTGTACAATCGAAGGGTAATTACTGTTCATAATGACCACTCTGAGGCATTGCAAGACGCCGAAATACTTCCTAAGTCACCAAAGAAAGATTGCATTACATTTAGAATGGCTTCATTGTTAAGGCTGTTTCATTGTGCTGAATTCTCTGAAAATTGGCTAACCGACATTTGGCAAGTGAAGTCACTTTCAGGAAGCTAAAATTGTTTGTTCATCAGGATACTCTATTCCCTGATAATTTGGAATAAACTGGAGTGCACTATATATTCACTGAAAATTGTTCAGAAAGCAGAGAGCATGAACTGCCTCTGGGCTCTTTACGCTAAGCTTACCCTTATGACGTGGGGGCTGAGAGTTACTAAAACATAGAATTCATGGAGCCGGTAAAAAGAGAAAGAAATCCTGCAAGGTGGCTCAAGAGAACCTGGGAATGGCCCTCTCTACAGATAATGCAATGTTGGGACAGTCAGTTTCCATTAGCAAAGGGATGTGAAGGGAAACTTCAATACAACTTCTAAAAAGAGGTTAGAAGCCAGAAGCATTTTGGCAAGCGCTGAGCCTGGAGTGAGTCCTGCCGTGGGAACTGCAGGATGCTCTCGGCAGACAGCGGCAGCAGGAACTATTCTTCTCAGCGTTGCCTGATAGAAACGCAATGTACCACCATCCTGAGAAATGGAAAACAGGGCTGCAGGGCCTTCAAGTCTGGGGCAGCCGCCCGAGCAGGGATCACCCATGTTGTCCTTCTGAGGAGCGTCCTTAGGTTTCCTGAAATCACAGGCTTGCTGCCTGGGACCGGACAAGGAGTAAAGGGTTGTGCTGACCGAGCCAGAGAAGCTGCAGACAGAGGGGCAGCGCCCAGGGTCGGTGGTGTTTACCTCCTCTGGGAGTCCCAGAGCCCCGGAGAGAATGGCAGGATAACCAGCAACACAGCCGCCTTGTGGCCTTCTAGATTTACTCACGGGCAACCCAAATTGAGCAATTAGGGGAGTACTTGTCCCCAGAAATAATACTCTAGTACAGGAAATCCAGGAAGCCTGTGGCTTCACTCTTTCCATCTAGAGCTGCCCTGTCCGGTATGGCAGCCACCAGCCACATGTAGCTACTGCCTCAGAAGTTCAAATAAAGGACATTTCCATCAACGCAGAAAATTCTATTAAACTTATATCGAAACCAGCATTGATATATAAATGGAGCAGAATACAAGAGTCTTATGAATTTTTAAGACAAGATACAAGAACTCAGTGAACGTTTATGCTTGCCCCCGGCTGCTTTGAGTTCAGTCTCCAGGGCCTCGAGGCAGACCAATTCATCGTCTTCTTGCTGGAAGCGACTCAGCAGGAAAGTTTGAGAAGCATCCTGATAGTGGTCAGCACATGGAACATTGCATTGGGAATCCATTATATACTGCTTACCGGTTTCATGAACCAGAGGAAAAGCCAGATTTTGAAATAAAGACTATTCTCTCGGGCTCCTTCTGCTTCTAAGCAGCTCCCTACCCACGGGGAATAATCAGCTACTTTCAGAAGCAGAAAAGTAAGTCTGACATTTTTTTCTACTGCAGGTCTTCAGGACCCCGTCATCCCTGCCCTCCGATCATTCAGCTGAGCTCAATGAACTGGCAGAGAATTACAGGCAGGCTTACCCAGTTCCCTCCAGCTTGAAGGTAGTTCAACTCTGTTCAGAAAGGGGCAAATGTGTGTGACTCAAGGGTTCTTTCCAGAATAATTTTAGCATTTATTAGTCATTGTGTGCTCTAGAATACTCGGGTGTCTCTAAGGACCTCCTGCTTCCTGCACCCGACATTTTAACCTCCACCCCACCTTGGTGAGGTTCATGCAGCTCAAGAAGAATGTGCTCTAGTCCAACAATTGACTGTATCTTGAGCACAATAAGTCAATCTTTAAAAAAAAAAAAAAAAAGGGGTTGAAAGTCAAACCCTGTAAAATAATTCAGACATTTTATAGTGTTGTTCTGATTACATACAATTCCCACAAGAAGGGAAGTACCTTTAAAATAAGGACTATTCAATACTAGTACAGGATTTCCTCTTGTTGTTGATAATTTCCTCCTAACAGAAGACACGACGTAGTCCAAAGCAAATTCAAAGGAGGTGTCCAGAGACAACGTGGCATCTACATTCGGCAGGGAACATTGTTCAATCTAATTGATGTTTTCCTTGCAAGGCAATAGAGTGAGTGGGGCTATTTTTATCCAGAACAGAATGGGTTCCCCCTAAACTTAGGATTCCTGCATCCCCCACCCCCAACTAGTTTTGTGTATAGTCAGAATCACAACGTGTACCTTTCCAAAGTCAAACATTTCCATGAAATTAGTTATAAACAATAGGCAAATTTAAATGCCAAAGTATGTTCTCATTCACCAGGCAAAACTTTACCAGCCATAGAGTTTTGAATTATGGAAATTCAGGCTCAACCATCCTATCTTCAGTGGATTCATTCTATCTTCTCGGCAGGTATGGTGCCTAGAAAAGGACCCTACACCTTCATGAAGTCGAATATCTTCCTCTTTGCTAGAACAAGGGCACATATATCTACTTACCAGTTTAAGTTACCTGTAGAGGCCAAGGCCTTTAGTTATATATGGTCAGTCTCTCGAAGCAGACAATAAACCTTGACTCTTGTACATGCAACAGCAGTAAATCAGTAAGCGCGTTTTGGCAGGACATTTTTCCAATTTCCTCCCTTCAGTCAGAGAGACACAATTCAACCTTCACAATCTGGCCTGACTTTCTAGAAATAAATGAAGGCTAGCCTTTTGTCCAACTACGTAAACATACCTCATGAAGAAGGTGGTCCTTACTTGAGCTTGAATTAGATAAAAGCTAAGATTATGAGAAATATACCTGCCGAGAAGGGGGGAAATGTAGCAAAATATTAATAGGAAACATTTCAGAGTCTATTGTCACACAGACTTTCTAGAATTTTAACATGGGAACAGCATAAAGTAGAAGGACACCAGTCAGGATAGCCCAGAGCTCAAGTATAGGCATTCAAGAAATGTTTTTGAATGAAGAAATGAAGAAGGAATGTGTAATCAGATTAATTTTTGCAGTAATATTATGTTCTCCAGGTCACACCAGCAATCCAGCGGTTAAAATAAACTCACAGTAAGAGCAGAAAAACACTACTGCTTTGGCTTCATTTGCCCCCACTACCATGTAGGTAAAATTTAAGAAGCTGGGCTCAAAATGCGGACAGACCAATGCTTACTCGCGGTGTGCTAGTCCTGGGCAAGTTACTTACTTTCTCTGGAGACTCAGCTTCCTCATCTGGAACCTACTCTACTGGGCTGCGAACATTAAAGGAAAGAAGGGTGTGGAGAGCTCAACCAGACGCCTGGCCCATTGTAATCCCATCCTATTAGAAACTGTTACATTATTATAAATTTTATTATATCTTATTAAACTATTGTCATCATCATTGCTATGTTGTTGCCGCCGTTGTTGTTGTTTTGTGCTGTTTGTGGGCACTACCCCCTGGCTAGTTTGTTTTAGTGGCCCAGGGAGGGCTCACGCGTTCTTTCGGCCTCAAGATGACATTGTTCTATCCTATTTAACAGCTGCTACCAAAGTTGTCCGTGTCACCTCAGAGCTGCCAAGACCACAGGAGCGCCCTGTCTTCCCGGCATCCCTTCCAGATGCTTTGTGCTCAGAATGCTCCCCTCATGGGGGTAGGGGCTGTTCCATTCTCCATCGGGCTTTGACCTGTGAAGAAAATATTTTTCATCCCAAATCATGTTGGGCGGTAGTTCAGCCTGGGGTTCTCAACGCCATACAATCATTTTGGTGAAGTGCCTTTTAAATTTTCTGGACCGCCCCCCCCCTCCTTTTTTTTTAAGAGAGAGAGAGACAGAGGCAGAGGGATAGGAAGAGAATCTTAAGCAGGCTCTACTCCGAGCGTGGAGCCAGACACGAGGCTCAATCTCTCGACCCTGAGATCATGACCCAAACAGAAATCAAGGGTCGGACACTTAACTGACAGAGCCACCCAGGCACCCCTCTGGACCCTCTTTATTGCAGACCCTGCATGAATCCTTGAGGATGGATCTGGAAGAAAATCTAGATGGCAGACACCACACTGTGTTCAAAACAACCCCTTGCTCTTCCAAGGCTGTTGTCCTTGTTTTTCTATTTCCTCTTCCCTTGAGTTCTGCCCAGAAGTCACCTGAGTCCTTCCTATAAATCGGCTACTCTCCCCCAGACCGGCACCCCTTGGACTGCAGAACCAGCCTGGGGACCCTGATTGAGGCCTAGCACCCCGATCCAACCCTGAAGCCAAAGTGAAGAGCAATTCTTCAAGCCAGGAATTATTTGGTCAAAATATCATTAAATACTACAAAATACCAAAGTGCTAGCCCAGATTCCTGCATAGGCTGCAGAAGAGTTTAGCAAGTAGAAGTGCCCATTCAGGCACTACTCTTATGCAAGGGGACCCCTGACCCCAACTCATCAGGGCCGCCCCAAGTTACAGCTCTTTAATCATCTCCCTCCTGAAATAACACCTCTGGCCCCTGGGACTTGCAGCCTGGGCTATGTGCTGGGCATATAGGCCACCGTCATCCTTGTCGTCCTGAGCGCTGAAGGGGGTTCTCGTCAGTCAGAAAGGACTTGTAGTGGAAGCCTTAATAAAGCCCACTCAGGACAGAGCCCTGAAGCCCCGCATACGTCCACCTCTGACTCCGCGCGTGGTCCTTGCTAGCCGCCGGTGCTTGCGGCCACCCCCCGGTAAACACAAACAGAAATGCGCAGTCCTTTGATTGTTTTAAAGCTGGAGACAGCCTTGTAAGTAGTTGGAGAGGGGGGTGCCCCCCATCATTAAGTCTGGTGGCCGAAGGGAGGCTGACCACAAACACACCCAAAGGTAACATTCTCATGTCATTTAACTTGATTTGGCCCAACCTTCCTAACTGTCTTTTCTTTTTGTTTGTTAGTTTAAATTTAGTTTCTCTGCTGTTACATGTGCTGAGAAATGATCTTTTTTATCTTCTTGCCCTGAGCATCTTACAGCTCCCCCCCGACCCCAGAGGGGAGGAGTGCCGTATTGTTTTGTTTTGTTTTGTTCCTAAACTCTACAAATAATAGAAGAAATGATATTGTTTGTATTGGGTGCACCTGCTTCCCTAAACCAGGGTGAGGTGTTTTGTTTTTGTTTTTTTTTCCTCTCCACCCCCACTGTCCTTTTATCTCGGCTACTCGGGCTTTGTTGTTTGGTGGGAATTTAGTGGCTCCTGCTTTCTTAGGGAACTTCCTATCCCAGGGAATTCAGAGATTCTCCCCAGGGGCCCCCAGAGACTGTATTGTTTTATTGCCCCCACCTTACCTCACCCCCATTCCACATAAACCACATAAACAGGCACCCAAACACACAAGATGTTTTTAAAGGAGTAAAAGAAATACAATTCTGGAAAGTTTCCTGCGTGTGCGTGTACGTGTGTGTGTGTGTGTGTGGTTGAGTATGTGTTTACATACATGTGTGAATGTTACAAAAAGAGAAAACTAAGTCTGTGTGGTTTTCTCTGTGCATTCTCTGTAGTCTTCAATACAGCCAAAGTAAATCTGATCATTTCTTCTTTTGCTACTTTTGCTTTTCTCCAAGTGACAAGACAGCCCCAGATGCTCAGCAACTTGTCCCTCCCTCTTCTTTGTCCCATGCACTTCTGTCCCCAGGGCCAGTCTCAGCCCCTGGTTTGGAGTCTCTAGACAGCACCTAACACAAAGCCAACCGCCTAGACGTGGCTGGATGTAAAACACAGGAGAAAGGCAGGGGCTCCCTCTAACTCCACTTTGTGACTGATGCCAGAATCATACTCGGCTTCATCTCTGTGCCCCCAGCTGCTGGCAAAGAGCCTCACACGTAGGACCTGCTCGATATATATTTGTAGAATGAATGTTGAATGATGTGACTTTGGCGCCAGCCACTTCACGGCCCTGGCTCTGATTTTCTTCCTGATAAATAAGGCAAATGATTCCTTGAAATATTTTTTAAAGATTCATTTATTTATTTGAGAGAGGGAGAGAGGGAGGGGGAGAGCACGTGGGGGAGGGGCAGAGGGGGAGAATCTTCAAGCAGACTCCCAGCTGAGCACAGAGCCTGACTCAGGGCTCGATCTCATGTCCCATGAGATCGGGACCTGCTCCAAAAACAAGAGTCAGGTACTGCACCAACTGAGCCACCCAGGTACCCCGATTCCGTGAATTTTTGTCTAACACTATTATGATGCTCTTTGTCTAAAATGGATTTGGATTTACCTCTTTATATCAGTTGGGATTAGATGCATGTAGCAGGAAAAATATAAAATAGTATCTCAGATAAGATGAAATTCCCTCTCCTGTAAAATATGCCCAAAAGTGGGCCATTCGGAGTTCCGAGGTGTCATCAGGGACACAGGCCACCATCTTTCTGCATTGCCGTCCTCAGTCTAAGAGAGACGCTATCGTTCACAGCCACCATATCTTCCTACTAGATCAGCAGGAAGAGAAAGTGAAAGAAGTCAAGAGGGCCCCCTTTGCAGCTGAGCCCCAATGAAGCACCCTCCTGAAAATGCCACCCGACATTCTGCATTATATCTCATTGACCAACATGTAGTCACATGGCCAACCTTACCTGCAAGGACCTATATATATGTTCTTTCAGCTGAGCACAGTATTGCCTCAAATAAAAACCAGGGTCGTATGACTAAGGAAGAAAGGTTGAATGGATGTTGGTGTCACATAGCAGTCTGGCCAGGCCTGTTCATCACTCTTTGGCCTGATTTGCAGCCTGAGGCAGCTTTTCCACTTTCTGACTAGCTACCCCTTCTTTAAGATCTTAAATAAAGGTGGGGCGCCTGGGTGGCTCAGTCGGTTAAGCGGCTGCCTACGGCTCAGGTCATGATCCCAGGGTCCTGGGATTGAGTCCCACGTCGGGCTCCCTGCTCAGCAGGGAGCCTGCTTCTCCCTCTCCCTCTGCCTGCCCCTCCCCTGCTTGTGCTCTCTGTCAAATAAATAAAATATTTTTTAAAAAAATCTTAAATAAAGGTTTCTCAAATCCTGATGACATCTTCGCCAGTCCTTGAAAAACATGAGCAAGAGGGGGAGAAATGCATTGTACTTTTCAAATACTAAGTTTATAATTAAATTTATTTGGCTTAAAAGACTGCCCTTTAGTTTGTGATTATATCATCTTTTCTCTCATATGAACATTTGTTTTTTCATCAAATGTTGTTCAGGGCAGATGATAGTTTTTTTTTTTATTAATGCCCTTACTGTGAAAAATAAAAAATTGTGAACTCTATGTCAGTCACACGATTTTTTTTTAACCGGATCCTTCAAATTCAGAAGTCTAGGATCATTGTCTTAGATCATTTCCTTATTTCTCTCTCCTACCTCCCTCCTCTGAGGAAGGAGGATTGAGGAAGGTAGGTTAGAAAAGTCTCTACCCCATCAATAATAATAGAGAAATAGAGAACAGAGTTGTGGTTCATTACAGAGGAACTTAAACCTTCTCAGCCCTTGATATCAAGGGAATTGCGTTAAGAGGCGTGTCCTCAATATATAGGAATGAGGGCCCGGCTCCTGAATTCTGCCTACCGAAGATCAACTGCTGTCCCAGAACATACCAGCTGAGTGATATTAAGCAAGTTACCTCACTTCCTTAAGCCTAATTTAAATCTGTGAAATGGGGCTAACAGTAGAATCTCTCAAATGATTTTTATGAGGCTTAAATTAGAAAATATATAAACAGTTTAGCATGGTGCCTGCCACTCGGGATATAGTCAATACATGTCATGTATTATTATAGGATTTGAGTCAGCTGCAAAAAACCAAAAAGCCAAAATTATCAATGGCTTAAATACATAAATGTTTACTATCTTCTCCTACGATGTGGGCCCAGAGCATGACTGGATTAGCAGTTACTGGGACACCGGAGACCCCAGTCCTTCTCTCTTCCTGTTCAACCGCCCTTCTCTCTTCCTGTTCAACCGCCCTTCTCTCCTTGTGTCATGAGCCAACGAGGCTCCGGAGCTCCAGCCAACACATCCACGTGCAAGAAGCAGAAATGGAGTAAGAAGTTTGCACCTCTACCTTTACTTTCAAAAGCTCTGCACAGCACTTCTGATTTTAGCACACTGAGCAGAATGAGCCTCATGATCCAACTTTTAATCAAATTAGAAAGAATATACATATGTACTGTGTTATTTAATTCCAAAATAATGAATCTAATTATGTTAAATTGCTCAGTGTCTGATATAAAATATCGAGAGTATAGAAATAGCTTTATTAACATAAAAATATTTATATACAAATAAATATTTATTTATATACAAATAAAGAAAAACCACAATAGACTTCGCTCAAGCACCAAATACCAGTCACAGTCCCTGAGATGGCAGGGTTGACTAGTCCGGTGTTTGACCCCACGGTACAGAGCAACTTGCCTTTGAAGAGATGTCTGGGAAAGCAGGGATGGTGGCCCACTTATGAACTACTCCCGAGCTCTCAGGGCAGCTCCTCACCATCTATTAACTTCCTCACCTCCAGATCCCCAGGGATACCAACCCACAACCCGTGAAGGTGCTGGCCCCTGCTGTTGGGCCCCATGGCCTGACCACTGCCAGACGCCCCGCCTCACCTCGGAGAACTGCAGCTCATAGGCTTGGTGCTGAAGCTTCTCCTCAGTCCGTGTGCCCCTGCTCCTGGCAGCCCTGGCTTCTAACGTCTCTTCTCCGTCTCCCATTTCTCACCTCCTTTGGCTCTTGTACTTCATCCCCCAGCATGCTTGCTCAGGTAGCACATTGGCTTTTGCTTAATTAATAAGCTTCCAATCCTTCCGTGAGGCTTCCCTAGTTGAAACCAACTCTGTCCTCTCCCCATCTCGATGCCACCATGCTTTGTGCAATGTATCTACCCAGGTCAACCCACCCCGAGGCAAGAAGGAGGTGCTTTGATAGTGATGCAAGAGGAAGAGTGGGCATAAATCTGGACAGAAAATATTCCCCAAGGCACCACTGCTCCTTTTTTTTTTTCTGTACACAGTTTTCACTGGTGCTCTACGAATAGTACTGTCCTCATCACAGAGATAAGCACTGGAAGGAAGGAAGAAGAGTAAACAGAAGAAGGAGAGAAAGAATATTTACCAATAGATAGATGTCATTCTCTTTGGAAGTCTTGCAAACCCCAAGCTCCCAGAAAGTTAATCTTGTAGCCCAGTGATGAAACAAAGCATGTCCACTTGAAGCGACCAGTTAACCAAGTCACACATTCCTATATCCAGCTAAGTGACCATGAGAATGCTCTGGACATCGTTATCAGAGCTGAGAGAGAGGGAAATAACAGGCTGGAGGAGACAAGAAAGGAGGCAAATCTTCTAGGCCAGATTATAAGAACTCAGCATAGTTGGGACCTTTTATTAAGAGTTGGACTAATCCTGTATGACTCCTTTGTTGGCTGTCTACCACTTGGCCCCACCTTCTTATTCTGACAGCCTGTCTCTCCAGGGAGTGCTTAGCTACACACAGTGGACTTCTCTGTCATGTTTCCTGAGAGGGTAGCTGTTGACTTCCCCCCAGGAGGACGTGTCTACAAGTCACACACCTGGAGCTGGGTAAGAAGGGCATTTCCACAGCTCCTGCTCAACAGCCAGAGTTCACTGTCTTTGGAAGGGAGTGAAGCTCCAAATCGACAGAGAAAGGAAAGCTAGGTCAGCTCAAGGGCAACAGCAGTGAAAGTCCATGTTGACAGTGAGGACCACGGTTTATCTCCCACCCACTCTCTTCGATTGCTGGACCAAGTCCGCCGCTCTTTTACAAGTGTCCGGGGTGAAAGCCCCAAATCCTCAGTCTGCCTGGTGTACTTGTGATCACCTTCACCGGCAACCTGCCTCTCAGCAATGGGCCTCTCCCTTGTTGCCTGAAGAGTTTGCCCCAAGCCCCACACCACTCCCCTTCCATTTTCCTAAAGCGGCAAGTAACAACCATGGCTGCACGTTTTTTCTAACCACCTGAATGATTTGTACGGCTATCAGTGCCGCCTCTAGGGCATCTGATTTAGTTCGTCTGGGTGCAGACTGGCCACCAGGATTTTCCCAACCTCCCCAGGTGACTTTGACATGCAGGCAAGTTGAGGTCCACTGTCCTCAAGCATCGCTAACAGGAAGTCATTATTTTTCAGATTCTAGCTGAAGTTTGGGGGTTACGAAGACATAATTATGGCACAAGATGAAAAACAATTTCAAAATCAATTTTAAGGGGTGCCTGCGTGTCTCAGTGGGTTGGGTGTCTGCCTTTGGCTCAGGTCATGATCTCCAGGTCCTGGGATCAAGCCCCACATTGGGCTCTCTGCTAAGTGGGGAGTCTGCTTCTCTCTCTCTCTCTCTCTCTCTCTCCCTCTGCCCCTCCCCACTGCTCGTTCTCTCTCTCTCAAATAAATAAATAAAATCTGTAAAAAAAAAATCAGTTTTAAGTTCTTATGTCCTTAAAAAAAATCCCTCAGTCTGTCCTCTCCCTTAGGAAGTTCGTCCTGGCTGGAGAGAGATGAGATCCAGCAGTCACTTGAATCCACCTCCGCAGGCCCCTCTCTGCCCCGCAAGCACCCTTTCCTCCCCACTCAAGCGTCCTGCCTCCAATTCTGGCATTTTTGCACACAGATCTCAGCCAAAATAGGATACGTGGTGCCCCAAGAACTGCAGGAGCAAGAGACTGTGAGCTTAATGAAGTGACCGCTTAAACCCCTGCAGTTGGCCAGGGAATCTGGAAATCTGGGAATCAGGCCATGGGCCTTCCAAAGACATTCCACCTGCTGGTGGCTTAATGGTCCAGCTACCATATCCATAGGGATAATTCTGATGCTCTGGCCGGCTAGGACTTCCAGGACAACACAAGGATTATAGGATCTCTGGGTAGCTGGCAGCTCTTTTTTCCACCTCATCTGGAGAGATTGAAACCCTCGCCTCCCAACATTCCAGAATGAGGTGCCCACCCTTCCCTGATCTGTTGTCCCTGCTCTCATGTCACCTATCCCTCTATTTCCCTCCCCGCTATTTCCCTACCCCCTCACCCCAGCCCCAACCACACCAGGAAGGTTGAGAACTTTTGGTGGCCCAGGCAAAAAGGAGAGGTGAGCCGCAGAGAAGGGGCATTGGTGACAGGGCTTTGTTATGAAGAGCACATCGAAACCGCACACACAGGCACACACACCCACTACCGTGCTCTACACACCAAACGACACCTTCTCCTGTGTGGAATTTGGTGTTCCTTGGAGGCCATCCAGATCAAACTCAACTTCTTAAGTGAGTGTTTTTCTTCCTGACACCCCTATGATATGCCAGCCACGTTCTAAGCATTTTAGACACATCGTCCCTATTTATCCTCACAGCTACCCCAACCCCATGAGGAAGGTTCTGTAGATACCCCACTTCTCAGATGACGATTAAAGCTTGAAAAGTGTAAGTAACTCACCCAGTGTTTCAGCTGGTAATCTGGATTTGAACCAAATTTAATTCCAGACATTTCTCTATAATAAAGAGTTTTAGGCTTAAGACCGTCTAGGTCAGTGGTATTGAAGTTTTTTGGATTGTGAGATGTTGTTATTTATAATAAGATATACAGATATCTTGTTATATTTGGCAGAGCTCCTAAAACCCTTGGAATTCCCTAAGTGATAAATGCAATAAACATGTCTTTTGATATCCATAACAAGTCCTTTTCAATCACACCTGCATTTACGTTAGTAAGATGACTTTTGGAAAAAGCACCTCAGGATGGAGGCTGGTTGCCAGAACCAACCATGTGATTAGACGGTGGAAACTTTCAATCCCACCCCCAAACCTCCAAAGAGAGGAGAGGGCCTGGAGATTGAGTTTAGTCACGAATGGCCAATGATTTAATCGTAATGAAGCCTTCGTAGAAACCCAAAAGGGCAGGTTTCAGAAACCGTCCATGTTGGTGAACTCATCCACGTGCTGTAAGGGTGATGCTGTCCAGTTCCGTGGGGACAGCCGCTCCTGCACTCGGGATCCTTCTGTAGCTTTTCTTTAAAAAAAAAAAAAAAGATTGTATCTATTTATTTATTTGAGGGAGGGGGGAGTGGGGGAGGAGCAGAGGGAGAGGGAGAAGCAGACTCTGTGCTGAGCACAGAGCCCGACATGGGGCTTGATCTCACAACCCTGAGATCATGCCCTGAGCCGAAATCAAGAGTCAGACACTTAACCACTGAGCCACCCAGGCACCGCCTTTCTTTACCTTTTCATCTGGCTATTTATCTGTATCCTTGATAATATCCTTTAAACTGGTAAACATAAGTAAATGTTTCTCTGAGTTCTGTGAGCCACTCTAACAAATTAATGGAACCAGAGAAGGAGGAGGTCGGTAGAAACTTGGATCAATAGCCACTAGGTCAGAAGCAAGGTGACGTCCTGGACTCGTGATTGTCATCTGAAGCGGGGCAGGGGACTGCAATCTCTTTTGGGAATCAGCCCTTAACCTGCGGGATCTGACACTATCTACCTGTCAGAATTGAGTTAAATTATAGGACACCCAGGCAGTGCCCCTAAGAAGTGGAGAAGTGCTTGGTGGTATGGAAAACACACACACACATACACACTGGAGATTACATACTCTGCAGAATAATTTTGATAAATTATCTCTACCACGTTTTAAAACCGATACCTAAAATTTTTCCTAAGTTCAAACAGTGGCAAATTTTGCCATTTTTATGGTATAATGTTGATGTCTAATGAAATGTTAAAGTCCGTTAGCGAAAGCAACATACTATAATGACTTGATACCAGCCATCGCCTTTGTTGGAAATACGAGAACAAGTTCCTCTTGAACAGTGGGCAATTCCACATCATTCCTCTTTCTCTTTGAATTCCGATTGCCATTTCACTTCCCCACAGAATTTTATCTTAGTAACATTTTTGTGTTTGAAAGTATTTTCTTGATCTCCTATCATAGTTCTCTCCAATAGGGATATGCACACAAATTCTTTTTAGTTTTTATTTCTTGTGACCATAAAGCTCTAAATTATGGAAAGAAGGAAGGAAAACTCTGGATTGAGTTATTAATACTATACAATTAATCAAATAATATTTTGATAACTTTATTATTAAAAGTAAAATGATATTGAGAGTGCATCTCTTATCATAAAATTAATAAGGCTTTTTCCCCCAAAGTAGTTCATGTATAAATGCATGAATATTGCCAAAAGCCTCAGTCTGATGATTCATCATCAAAATTATTAGTAATGTTCCAACAACCGACAATTTAGGTCGTTCATTTTAACAAAAGCAAAGAATTGTAAAGTACCTAATTTTTAAAAATATTTGTTACACAGTCAATAGTCAGTCTCTTTCCTAATTTCTGGGAAATATACGAAAAAGATTTACCAAGTCTTATCAAGGGAACTATTAATTACCCCAGTTTCAGAATTAATTACCCCAAATTCAGAACATTTGAGCATGAACAAAAACACCCTATTTTATAGCTCTTTTTTTTTTTTTAAAGATTTATTCATTTGAGAGAGTGGGGGGGGGAGAGAAGAGAGAGAGAAAAAATCCTCAAGCAGACTCCCCACTGAGTTCGGAGCCCAGGACCCTAAGATCATGACCTGACCCGAAACCAAGAGTCGGATGCTCAACTAACTGAGCCACCCAGGCGCCCTTATAGATCATGTTTTGCCCATAACAAAAATATGTGTGAGACAGGCAAAAATAGGAAGCAGAAGGTAAGTTTATAGTTCCCCGGTTATCATTAAGGAAGACTTCCCTGAAACCAAGTTTTAGAAATGTCCCTTTATTTAGTGTCCTGTAAGTTTCTGTGTCCCTAGATCTGGGATGGGTAAGAGGCACGGCTTTCTTTTGTAATATAGGGGGAAACCTGCCGAGAGCACGAAGGTGAGAAAGTCGCAGGTCAAGAATTGCATACATGTGGTGGTTTAGCATTTGGGGATCATGCTTCTAAAACATGTATACATGTATCCATTGCCCTTGGAAAGTCTTAGAAGCCCTTGTCTATTTCCCACCTGAAGCTCTTTTCCAACATCCAGGGTGGACCACCCTCTGCTTCACTGCCCTCTGTCCGGGGAGCTCATCCTCTCCCAAAGGGGTTTGTTCCATTTTCAGGTTACTGAAGTCATGAGAGAGTGTCACCGGAGACCCCCTACCAAGTTGGAATCAATCAACTGATGAACTGAATTTGTGGGTTTAAACAACAACACAGACTTCTGATTTGCCGGTTTGAATCCTGGCTTTGCTTCTTAACATATGATTTCGGACAAGTGTCTTCATCTTGCAAAATCTCATAATCAGATCATAACACTGACCTTTCAGAATAACCACTGTTAAAGATCGAAGATGATGTATGCAAATCCGCTAGCCCCGTGTCTGGCATATTGCAAGCATTAAATAAAGAACTGTTGTCTTTGAACAGATTACTGAGCCTTCTAACTGCTCCATCATCCAGCTCACATTTCTGTGACTGTTCCGGAAGATAGTGAGACACTTCATGAAGCGAGTCGCTGCAGCGCAGAAACATTATTCTGCAGTATGCCCCAGTGGCCCGGCAGCGGAAGCCTTTTCAAAAGGAATGGAGATGTGCAAGGCACAAGAGCAAGTGTTTTTCTTTACTTCTTGTAAGTGCGCCAGGTGACAATGTGAATCGTTTGTCTTAAAATTTGGCCCTGTAGTAACATTAAACTCAGTGATTTGCAGTATAGAAAATCCATCTTCTTAAAATGATGCAGGCTCCTAGAATCTCCTCCTGAAAGAGGAGAGGCTTCACCTTGCCCAAAATCCCCAGCCCTGGTATGGCAATCTCATGCATAAGCTCCTTCCATGTACTGGGGTCTCGTTTTTTTAACTATGTGTGCACTTCTCCACTAAGTAAGGAACAATTAATAAATACTTGCGGGGTGGGGGGGTTGTTTGTGTTTTGCAGTAACTGCCTTCAATCATATTCTGACAAATCTTCAGCTTCTTTTAATGACATCTTAGACTAAAGTAGTTTCTTGTCTCTTTCCCTAGAGGAGGTCAGTCCGTTGTGAAATGCCAATCTCCTTTCTCATCTGGAACTTGTCCCCCATCCCATCATCAGCTCACATGTGGAGAGGGGCCCTTGGACTGGGATGGGAGGCCCTGTCTGCCCTTTAGCTTCTTCTCCCCCTCCAGCACCTTAGGGGGTAGGAGAAGGCAGTCCACATTCCAGGCCAGCTATGGTTCTCATATTCTTCCACCCCTTACCTTGCCCAGATTGACCCCTCTGGTGTTGAGGGAGAGAGAAGAGAGAAGACATCTTCTCATACAAGCTGGGGCGAGGGGCTCGCATCCCCTTCTCTCTCTGACTCTATTGCTTTCCCTCTAATACCAGAGGCCTCTGCTGATGCGATGCTTTCCAAATAGATGCATGGTATGTGGGGGGGAGACATTTAGCTTCGGCCTAATGCCCTTCATTTCTAAGAACCACTCCCCGTAGAGGAGGTAGCTCTCCCTGCCTTCAGCCCTGACAGTGGTCCAAGCCTCAAACTCACTTTCTGTGACTCCCATACCCTCATTTAGCCACTACCATTCCTCATGAAACCTTCCAACTTGCCTACTCCGCACAGGGAGGGGAGAGAAACCCCCCCCTAAGCCAGGTCCACACCCCGGCAATCATTTCCTTTCTCATCTCCTCCCCCAGTCCTGTTATGAAGCTGGTATGGGGGATCGGTTGTGGGGCTATCGTGGAACATGGCAGGGATAGTGTGGCCTCCAATGAAAAATCGTGAAGGGTATTGGGTCCCAAGTGGGCTTTGGTTCTTCAGAATGTGAGGTCCTTACTGCTCTGTGCCCTCAGCAGAAAAAGCTGCCCTCAAAATCCTGCTACAAACCCATTACTGCTTGATGGTCAGAACCAAGGTCAAGAATGAAGTCCCCTTCCCCATCACAACCCTACACTGTCCTGTTCTCCATGAGAATGTGGGTCTCCACCTGAGAACCACTGGCCTCTACTTCTATAAGGCTTGCTCTTTGCACACTTAAAGCAATAATTATGTATCGGTTCTTCAGCCTCCAACTTATTCCAGACTGTACTTCCTTTAAACTTGTCACATTATGCCTAAATATTTCCTCTGGGTTGCTCTCCTGTGAACCCTGGATGGCTGTAGTCTGTCTGCATAGTAGAACTTTATTTATTTACTTACTTACTTACTTACTTATTTATTATTTATTTGAGAGAGAGAGAGAGAATGAGCATGAGCAGGAGGGGCAGAGGGAGAGTCAAGCAGACTCCACGCTGAGAGCAGAGCCCCACGCCGGGCTAGATCCCACGACTCTGAGATCATGACCTGAGCTGAAACCAAGAGTCAGACGCTCAACCGACTGTGCCAGCCAGGCGCCTCCATAGTAGAACTTCTGTTCTCTCCATTTCTATAAATGCAGATGCTGTGCTCCGCCATCCCCACCCCTACCAGTTAGACTAAAATGTGACAAGATCAAAAATGTTGAAACCCCCTAACTGGCGAGAAGGTGGAGGTGATGATGAGTTAAGAATTGAAGGTCTTCAGTGGAGAGTAGGATCTTTTGTGGGGAATGTAAAAAAGTGACCATGAGACACGTGGGTGACTCAGTTGATTAAGCAACCCACTCTTGGTTTCAGTTCAGGTGATGATCTTAGGGTCCTGGGATGGAGACCTGCATCGTGGGGAGCTGGCTGGTCTCTCTCTCTCTCTGCCCCTCCCTCTCTCCTTTAGCGCTCTCTCTCTAAAATAAAGAAATCTTATTTTTTTTTTTTAAAGATTTATTTGACAGAGAGAGACACAGAGAGAGAGGGAACACAAGCGGGGGGAGTGGGAGAGGGAGAAGCAGGCCTCCCGTTGAGCAGGGACCCGGATGTGATGTGGGGCTCGATCCTGGGACCCTGGGACCATGACCCGAGCCGAAGGCAGACGCTCAACGACTGAGCCACCCAGGCGCCCCTAAAATAAATAAATCTTTAAAAAGTGACCAATGTCCCTCAATCCCCACTAAGCATACACAGAAAAGGAAATAGACTTGAAGTATGGGAGTCAAGTTGAATTTGTTCTAAAGCAGAATTTCATAGTAGTGAGGAGAAAATACTGAAGTGAAACATGAAATTACCTTCCCTGGTGGTTTTTAAAATACAAGATTGGGGGAGGGGTGGATAGAGACCTATCTGTTTGAATCTGCTTTGCGCTGCTTCTTAGTGGTAACAAAGGAGCGGACTGGATTCATGAATTCATCCAACAAATACGTATTGGGTGCCTCTTCTATGTTAGGCGCTGTTGAAGTGACGGAACCCTAGAGGTGAGCAGACCAGGCAAAACAAGAGAGTAAACAAGTAATTGATGAATATTCTGTCGGATAATGCTAGCTAAGCCCTCCGGAGGAAAACAAAGGAGGGAAAGGGGGTGGGGCGTGGTGGGAGGGGGCAGAGGGCTCGGAGTGGGGGTGACTGCTTTAAGTAGACCGGGAGGGAGACTGCAGGGGAAGGCGGCTGTGCGAAGAGCTCCGAGTGGCTTCCAGATGACAGCTAGCTTAGGCGACAGCGGGGCAGGGACGGTGCAGGCGGAGGGGAAGCTAGTGCGCAGGTCTGGAGGTGAGCGCCTACTCGGCACGTTCCTGCACCTGCGAACCGCGAGCCTGGCTTGAGCAGAGGCGTAGAACGGCGAGTGGAAGGAAACCGAGTCGAGGCAGATGATTAAAGGCTCAGATATGTCATTCTTTAATTTTATGATTCAGTTCCGCATTCATGAACATTTCAACGCACCAGAAACAAAACCATGCCCCAGGGGAGATAGTAAAAAACAAAACAAAACCAAAAAAAACACTAAAAGTAACTACAGAAAATTCTCAGTAATTAACTCTTTCGGGGGTAACCTTTGTCTCTCTTTCGGCCTAATCCGATGTTTTTAAGTTACTTCTGCTAAATCAAGCCATAGGCCACCCTAACAACTGCCTAGGAATCATTACGTTTTAAATTTAGGCACGGTCTTTTAACTTGAGTATATGTCAAAACCCAACACAAAGCACTTAACGAAAAATGCTAATGTAAGAGTAAATACCATGGGAAATTTTACAACATGACTCTGACGAAGCGTAAAGTACAGCCTATTCACACAAAATCCAGAAACCTGACCAGATTCCGCAGACCCATCTCAGGACCACTGTGTAACCCGGATTTCCCTGGCACTCGTGGGCCTGGCCAACAATTCTGCTACAAATGCACGTCAATACCTACAGACAGCTCAAAAAGAGAGGCCTAAGTTTCTTTTTCCTTTGCTTCCTTCTCCCCTCTCCCCGCCCCCCCCCCGCCCCCCGCAGAATACTAAAGCATCTGAGTGAAAAGCCCTGCAGTTCATCAAGATGAAGGAAGGCATCATGTTTCAAGTTGAGGTTCAAAACAGCTTGCTCTTTGCTGAGACTTCTTACTTCCTGAAATCAGATGGCGCCTTTTAGGACTTCGGTGTGCTGAGTCATGGCAAGCCACACACTCACTCTTTCATTTAAGGCCACCAGACTGAGAACCCATCTTCCCCCTTGGTAGAAAGGGAACAGAAGGACCCTGCCACGTGCCCCTTCAGAAGTGGTTCCTGTGAAGTGACCAGACTTAGAACAAGAAGCATGATTTTACCTTCTCTCTCCTTGAGGAAATTTGACAACTCAGAATAAATAAGAAAAACTCTGCCTCTTTATCTCTACATAATACTCTTTAGAGGAAACCACCTTCAAGCTGCCTAAGTACTGCATTGTTTATGTTAGGTGGGTGTTTATCCATTAAGCATATTCATAGGCCAGGCATGACAAAGATACTAGAAAATTCTAGCCCTCAGAGAGCCATTCTGATTAGAGCCCTAGAAGCTGAGGCCCAGTCTAACCTGCCCAGTCTTACTTGCAGACAGGCTTTGGTGAGTTAGTTTACCAACCCATATAAATTGGCCTGTTTCACAAAAAAAATCGAAAATTGGACATGTTCTCAAAAACTTGAAAGATCTAGCAACACTGGACCAAAATTCCAGTGTAGAAACCACTGGTGTGGCCCTTCAGACAGACTTTCAGATAGAAGATGCCGGAAACACGTGTTCCCTGGGGTGGCACCCACCAGCCTGCTGCCCTTGCATCCTTCCCCAGTAGTGCTTGTCCCTGTATGTGCCCAGGACCCCCATCTAGTCCAACCACTTTATCTGACAGATGAGGAAAGCGGGGTCCAGAGAATTTTACCTTTTAAATGTAAAGGTCGCTCAATTAGGTAAAAGCAGAGCAAGACGCAGAATTTAAGTCCTCTTTCCAAGACGTCCCCATCCCCCAGAGCTCTGGTTGTAAAAGAAATTGGGCCACATTTGAAGCAGCGTCTCAGATGATACTAGGTCTGAAGTTATTTTAATTATAAATCATCACTGGAAACTAATGATGGCATCAAAGCTGCGATACTGGTATAGAGCAGAAGGGCTGGGGAAAAGTATAACTAGGAGATAGAACACTTCCTGGGGGATTTTAAATACAAGTAATCTATATTTAAAATATCATGATTTTAGTGAGTAACAGAACAGGGGGGAAAAAACTGAATAAAAATCACATCCTAATTTAACTATACTGAATAAATTAGAAATGACGCTTCTAGGTTTTTCTTTAAAAGAGTTTTTAATGCAAGAATTCTGCCCATCTCTCGTTTGATGTTATTAATCCATGGTAATACATATAATGAAAATAAGTGAGTAATTATTGAGACCTTTCAAGATTCTTTGTGATGAACGATATTATTTTCTTCATAAGGGAATTTTATGAGCCATATAAAAAGTTTTTGTTTACAGGGGTAGAAATATTATGAATGTATGTACTAATGACCCTGATTTTCATTCTTTCTCTTACTGCATCAATTCAGAATAGAAATGAGTTTTTTTTACATTCATTTTTCTGCATACCACTGGCTTATCATTATAATTCCATCCTGTTTCCCAGGAAGATCCCATTCCACCTGCACTATCCCCAGAAACCTGTCACCTTGAAGGGGTTTAAAAAGAAAACCAAAACATTTCTTTGGAAGACTATGTAATCTTGAAAATGACCCCCCCCCCAGGCCCCTCCAAACAAAAAGAAATAATTACTAGCCAGATGAGGATACAGGGATCACTGATGTGATGAGCAGATCCTGCCACACGTCTCACCGGTCCCCAGCGCTCTCCGCAGAGCCAGCAACAGGACGACGGGCTTTACTTCTGACCACATTAGCAACCCTCTAGGTTCCTAGGTATGAGGAATAGAATCTAAGGCAGTCTGAGCACAATGCTGTTCAATAATGCTTTGATGCCATTTGAAATCACGGTTGCTAAAATTAAACTGACACTTGGCAGAAATTACCGTGACACTTGCCATCACAGCATTATGACAGGCAGGAAGTGTCTGCACGGAACAGGCGGTGCTCAGAACGGAGCCGTGCGTCCCGGGAGGGACCAACATGGGAGGCTGCATAGAGAAAGTCTGAGTGGGAGCTGAAGTTTGAGACCCACAATCCCAAAAATGCTGCAGCTTCCATTCCCTTTGGAGAGACCCAGAAGTCGCTGCTCAAGTTCAAAGTCCAAACTTCTCTCTGCCTTCCTGTCTTTGTTTTTTAATCAGAGCAGTGAGGAGGAGCTCAGTGGTCGGGCAACGAAAAGGCTCTATTTTGTCATCTGCCAGAGTGGGTTTTCTCCCTCTCCTCCCCACCAACCTCAGGATCAAGGCAAACTTCGTCCAAGCCAGGAGACAGCACTCCTTAACTGGCAGGACTATTTTTCAGGCATTGGGAAGGCACCGTTCTCCCCCGAGGCCCACATTACTGCCTCTGTTCTGGCAGCGTTTTGTTCTAACCTAAAGCATATGTCAGCTTCCTCACTGCACAGCTCAGGAGTCAACGGCAACTAAAGGGTTAAGCAAATTCCTTGAAACAAGACAAGGAAAGCGTCCTGGAGCTGTGCAGGTGCAGAATTACAGCCTGCCACTGCTCATCATGCCCAATTCCCAAGCCCCTGCACGGGGTTTCAGAGAGAGCGACGCTTCGCTTTTCTTGTTTTGCAGTTAAAAAAAAAAGAAAGAAATAAAATGAAATAAATTTTCTGTTCTCTTAGCACAGAACTATGCACACAGTAGCTGCTCTCAGAAAAAAAAAAAAAAATTTTTTTTGCTGAGTGGTCAACATGGTTTTAAAAGATTTCATCAGAGTTTTTTCCCACCCTGCATGTCCCAGTGTGACTTGAAGCTTCCTAGCCCCCACATGGCCGGCTCAGGGCAGATCGCCTAACGGAACAGTCAAAGGGCTGTGTCTCCTGGTGGGAGTCAGGCCAAAACTCTGCACCGTAATGCAGTCACCTTCTTCAACAGCAAAGTCACACAGTTTAGAATTCCAAAAATAATGAAGTCATTCAACATAAGAAAACTGGTGGCCAGGCAAAATGAAAATGAGAGAAAATTTATCTCTTCTGAGCCAATAAAGGGAAAGGCCAAGGCTTGTAAGACATATACAGCAGAACAGTTTGTTCTTCCTTTTTTATTTAGTCACAACACATCAGTACAACAGAGGCCAAACCCAGTTCAGTGGAGGTCGTTTACATTACACCTGCTAAAAGAATAAACCTGTAAAATGATGCTTTTCTAGCCTGAACCAAATTAAACCAAAAGAAGGCCGCAAAGCCCTTTTGAATATCTCAACAACCACATTTCCATGCACCGAAAAGGAAAACACAACATAAAAATATCCAGTTAAAAGAAAACCTAGCAGTTCCGGGAAGAAGTAGGCTATGCATTTAACAGGTTCCACTGGACTGTTCCATTGACCGCTTGCCCCCTGAGATCACTTATCCATGTCAACACTTGTGAATTTGAGATCCGTGAGATTACAACTTCACTGCATTGTTTGGGGCCGGTAAATGCAGGCATATTCTATGCAATTACCTTCTATCTCCTCCCCACCAACTCCAAATGGGGATCTGGCCTACAAGTGGCTCTCTCCTACCTAAGCCAGAACTGACAAATCCTGGCAGATGACAGCAGTTGGTCGTATGGACTCAGAGCCCCTGATGGTTTATACACTCACCTGACTGCTGCAGGAGGCAGAGAATTAACTCATTTTCTTTCTTGGATAAAGCTGATCATCTGATTTGTCAACGCTTTGTTCAGAAATATAAAATTCAACATAGATCCTCCCCCACCCCCCCACCCCTGCAAAAGAATATTATTTATACAACACCTTAATTGTCAAAATATTAACAAATAGCATCATGTTAACATTGAACTTAGTGGTTTGGAAAATTAATTCTAAAAACAGACTTCAACTATACAAGAAGAAAAACAGACCAAAATACTAAATGTTAAAATTCCCCAAACTTTGAGGCGAAAATGGGATCATTCTCAGACAGAGAGGTTTACAAAGTAATGAGGCATAGAACAAACCTATTACCAAGTGTTGATTTATACTCACTATTTCAGTTTAATGTTTGGAACAAAATTTAACAACTAGTTTTTTAAAACTGCTAATACGTGACGTGATAAAAAAAATATTAAAAAAAAGAAAAAGTAAACCAACAAACCTTTAGTCTTTCAACAAAATTTATCTGAAAGTGTACCTTTTTCCTTTTTACTTTTACTGACGACTTTAAGGTGATGTTGGCAACAGCCCAGCTCAGCTGGGATTGTAAGTGTTCCCTTCCCTCAATTCTACAGCATCAGTTCTTTAAAAAGCTCCAATCTCCGTCCCCCAAGGTCTATAGGGCTTGCCAAGGTTTGCTGCCTGCGTGGGTGCCGAAGGGCTCAGTGCATTGGGAGACAGTAGGTGAAAGGAGCCAAAGGAGAAGGGGAAGGCCGACAGGGAAGCCACCGAGGAGAGCAGGGGCGGCGAGAGTTTGGAGGCGGAGGTGACCACAGGGAGCACCGGTCCGAGGCCGCCGCTAGGGGGCGCCCGCAGAGCGGGCGCCTCCGGATGTGCCGAAGCCAACCTGCCCTGGTGGTGTGGTTCCGTGGGCGAGGCCGTGGTGCCAGTGTTCCCGTGGCCGTTCTGGGGCAGCAGCAGGGGGTGCGCGACGTGCGGGTGATGTCCAAAGGCGCTCCCCCAGGGAATGTGTCCAAGGCCTGCATGGGCGCCACTGGCCGCCTCCCGCTGGGAGGCGTAGTTGTTAAGATGTGAGACCAGTCGAACTCGAAGGGGGTCAGAGGCATCTAGTCCTTCAATGATGCTCAGATAACGGGCAACTTCTGCCAGGCACTCCCGAAACCCCAAACTCCGATAGTCCATAGCAAGGGCGTGTGCGTCAAAATAGCCTGAGGGAAAGAACAAAAGAAAAACCTCAAGGCTTTGCTCATTTCCCGCATGTCTTCAATACCAAAGGCAGCTCTTCCTGGCAGAGAAATACCTACAACCTTAAAAACGGCACATACGGGTTCTTATGAAGGTCCAAATACTCTGGAGTCGACCAAAGTCTTTGCATTAATCAACAGGAGAAGTATGTCTTTGCTAATGCAAGTTCAAAGCCCAATTAGAAGCTGCTGAGCAGAAAGTGGAATTATACCCTACCAGCAGATGAAACCATGTTCATTCCTTTAATGTTTTCCCCCAACAACAACAAAAAATACATCAAGGACAGAAAAACCACAGAGCAGTGAAATTCATTAGACACACAGATGTAAGTTATCATCATGGAGCTTTTAGGCACTTGGTCCTGAGTAAAGTATTTTCCGGCTGGAGACAGACACACAGACCCTGGTCTCCTATCTTCTGTTAGGGTTTCTCTAATTAACCACAACAGGTTTCTTTCCTCAAGAGTCATGTAGGAGCTTTCTTTTTTTTTTTTTAAATGCTGTCAATAAAATTATAACCATATACTTAAAAAAATAAGTCTTTTTCTCAAGATGTCAATAAACAAATGTGGTGAGAGCTACCTGATTTTAATCAGGACTGTCACAACTTTAGGGCACCTCACACATAAAAGGTATTCTCCAAGAGAAGGTGCATTAGCTTGCTCTGAAGAGGACTGGGGTGATGAATTCACTGGAGAAAATCCTCTGTGCATTTGAAAATGCCCTGACAGGCAACTGTACACGCCACACCATTCTCTCCCCACCCCCAAAGCACACAGCAAAAAATAAGGCAGCGACCGCACCAACGCTGGCCTGCTGCAGCTGCTCATTCTACCCAGAACACTCAGGGCCGCCAGGACACTAGTGAGATGTACCTTTCCCTCCCGCAGTGTGCAGCATTTTCAGGTGATCCACGGTCATCTGCAAGATTTCGGCTTTTTCTAGCTTAGCAGATCCCTAGAGAAGAGCATGGCAAAAAAATAAAAATAAAAAAATGATTGGGCACCAAGTGCCTTTGGGGAACAGCTTAAAATAGATATGCATGTATATGCTCTGCAAATCATAAAAGTACAAACTAAAGCAAAATGGGTTGTCTTCGCAAAATATGTTGGAATCTGTATATGATTCATCTCTGGCGCAAGCAATATGGTCATTTTTCGAGACACAGATAAGGTTGAGATTAATGAGGGGAAGGATTCCGAAGGTGTGGACAGCTACGCTGAGAGCTCTACCCACTTTCTCCATTACCTGTTTCTCAAAAGCACTGGGTACCAGCCGCCTCAGCTCAGACAAACTGTTATTAATCCGGTCCCGTCGGCGCTTCTCAATGATCTGTAGAAAGCGGACAAAACAAAGGAGGATATTTCCATCAAGACTGTAAATTTCAAAATGAAGCAAGGTAGTTCTTTCCATTAATTAATAACAAAACAAAACACGAAGCACTGGAAAGAGACTCACGCCTCTTCGTCGTTTCCTGGCCAAGATCTGTGAAGATGTAGTTGGGGACATGGAACCTAGAGCCGAACTCAAGTTTCTGAATGAGGGGGAAAAAACAAGAATCGCTGTTAAGCGAGGGGATGTGATACGAGGGGTCTCCCGCACGCCCTCCCCGCACTCAGACTGTTTTGCCAACTTGGGTTTGGAAGCGCTGGGGGGTCCCTCACGCCGGACGGTGGCCGGACCGAGATGCGCAGAGGTCAGTGGAGGGCACCGACGTGCCCCGGGCCTTCGCCCGCTGTCACCGCGGCCAGCCTCCTGCCCGAGTTCCGCGCTGCCGCGGCCAACTCACCCATTCTCATCCGCACTCTCCTTTTCCACTTCGATGGTCTCGTCCAGCTCGCTATCCGAGGAGCTGTACTCGGGGTGGGCTCGCTTCATGCTGGCTGCGCGGGGGCTCCGGGGGAGGGTCGGCGCGGCGGGCAGGGAGGAGTTAACAGCAGCGGCGCCTCTCCGCGCTCGGGGGCTCGCGTTCCGCACACACTGATCCCGCTCACGCTCTGCCTCCGGTTAAAATTCAACCATCCCTTTCCCACGCTGCGCCCCTACTCAGGTCCCGGGGGAGGGCAGGAGGGGTGGAGGAGGCGGGCGAGGGGGCGGAGAGGCGGGGCGGCGGCTCCTGGGCAACAGCCTCCCCTCCGCCAACCCGGCTTCTCGCTCCGTTGATTGGCAGCCGCTCCGGGGAGGGACCAGAGCGAGGCTCGGGGCGAGGGCGAACCCCGCCCCCGCCCCCGCCCTCCACGCCGGCCCCTGCCCGGCGGCGGTGCGTCGGCTCCGCGGGGGCTCCGCTGGGTCTCCGCTGGGGGGGGGGGGCGGGGGGATGGTGGGGAAGAGGAGGCGCGGCGGCTGTGGGCCGGCGGCGGGCAGGCGGGGGAGGCCGGGCCGGGACACAAGCCCGCCGACGGCCGCGGTCCCGCCCCGCCCCGCGCGCCCCGATTGGCCTGGCCGCACGCCAGGGCCGCGCCTGCAGCGCCGCCGGTGAGCCGCACGCGCCGCGGGCCGTGGGAAAGTGCCGGCGCCACGGCCGCCAGCCAATCCGGGCGGCCGGCGGCGGCGACGGCGGCCGCGCTGGCGGCGGCGGCGGCGGCGCTGGGCGTCCGCATGAATGGAGAAGAATGGGCAGACGGGGGAGCGGGGCCGCGCGAGGGCGCGCCGGCGGGGGCTGGGCGGCTGCGGGCCGGGCCCCCCGTGTGAACCTGTAATCGGAGCCCGGGCGCCGGGCGGCCCCGGAAACCGCCGCCCTGAGCCGCGGTAAATCTCGGCTGCGGGGCCACCCGTGCCCGGCGGCGGGAGGCGCGCGCCGCTGGCGGAGCCGGGCCCGATGCACCTGGCCGGGTGGCGCGCCGGCCGCCTCGCGGGGGCCGCAGGGCGCCGGGAGAGCAGAGCCCGTGCGCCGCCACAGTGGCCACCAGCAAGACGTGGTTTCTGGGGATGTCCTTTTTCGTTTTGGGGGGAACCGTGTCCCCACATGCAGCCAGTCTCGCTTCTGCAGCGCTTCCCATCCTCCAGAGTGGAATGAGTACCCTGTGCATCTAATTTCCGGGCAAGTGGAACGCTTGTTTTCTCGGCTGACTAGGTGGAAAAAAAAAAAAAAAAAAAGACCCCTGGGGATATCCATTATGGGTTTTTTGTTTTGTTTTGTTTTTTGTTTCCAGGCTTTGGCGGCCAGATCCTCTCAGCGGGCGACAGGGTGGCGGGGCTGGGCATTTGCGTCTGAGGCCGCCCTCACTGCGGGAATGCACGTCTCTGACCCTTACACACACGCGCGCATACACACACACACACACACACACGCACACAGAGCACATCTCCGGCTTGGGTTCTTGGCGTGTACTGGGAGCTCTACGAAGTTACCGAAGTCCTCCAGAAGATACTGGGGGTAAAAAATTGTGTATCTCTGGCCTGATGCCCTATTCGAGGATTTGTAGAAGCAGCCGGATGGGTGTTTTGAATTTGGAAATCCATGGTTCTCTATCCCTTACAAAGGAGCAGAGCAATTGGTATTCCTCCCGGGTCCATTCTTTGGCTGCTGACCTTGCAGTCCTGTCAGTGAGGGAGCACTTGATAGATATTGAGGATAAGAAATATTTTCTCACTTTTACAAATAGCCTCTCCGTTTCTACCCCTCCTTAATTCGTGATCCCAATGCCATCTTAACACATTTTAGGCGCCACACCCTCTGAATGGCCTGAGCCTAATATGTGTGTTCGATTTTAACCCCTCACCTCCACATACATATTATTCCACCTCCTGACTCCCACTGAACTCTTACTTCACCTTCACCTCCAGCCCCTCAGCCCTTCCTTCTGGCCTCCTCTGCTTCCCTCTCTAGGCTGGGTCCCTCCATCATGCCATGTTGGATTTTTTTCTTGCTGGCACACCAAACGCCCTTGCTGCCTGATATCCCCCTGCATGCCACTTGCCAGTTGTCCACCCAAGACCAATCCCATTATCTGCTTACTCTGCCCATACTCACAGGTAAGAGTTCTTTGGGGGTTGCCAGAGGTGCAGCCTCCCAAGCTCCTTTCCAACCTCCACAGTCTTCAGTCAATCATATCGCTCACTGCCACCTGCCTCTTCCCCCACCCCTGGAACCTAATGGTCCCCAGGCATAGGAAACCCTCCACCACTCCCCTCTGCCTTCCAGAAGTCCCTCTGACATTCAGTTTCTTCCCCCAACGTGACAGGCCACCTACCCCAGAAATTAGCGTGTCCACTTCCCCTCTGTGATTCCGTGGTCCCCAGACTCTGGAATCTACAGTGAGTGAGCCTTTCCTGCTTTGGCCCATTCTTAACTGCCTTGCAGGGCCATGGGCAGGCTGCCGATAAGGCCTGAGAATGTTGTGGTGACCCAAGAGTGGTACGGCCCCCACCCTCCTGGAACTCACATCCTCGGAGTTGGGGGGGAGAGAGTTAGATAATGCATAGGTGAAGTCGCTGTAGATATGCTAATGTTTGGAAGCACCTTTTGCTAGGGAAAAACAAGGGGGTGAAGATACTTCATGAGGTCTGGAAAGGACTTTTCTGAGCTTGGGAAGGCACTTAAGAACTAGGCAGTTCTGTTAGAGCCACAAAAGAAAGGGCTGAGGCCCTGCCATGGGTAGAGAGTTGGACTGAGAGTATGAGGCGCGGTTTTCCACCACTTGCAGAGTAGAGGGGATTTATCCCAGGAGGCCTGGAGTAAAGAACTGCTGTAAACTTCTTAGCAGTCCCCAGAGAGCAAGACACACCCTGCAAAAGTGAACCCCTCTCCAACCCGAGTGGGGCTGTGTAGACCTGGCCCCTCAGGAAAGGGCCTTTTCCCAACATCGGTGGGGAGGGAGTGTTTTTCATAATTCACCCGTCCTGTGGTACCAGCCTTTTCAGATTTGCACACAGGCCCATTTCCCTGCCTGTCTGTGGAACCCGGGTTTATTTATCCACTTATATCCAGCGGGTTACCTTTCTCTGTGTTCTCTTGCAGAAGGGATGCTGCAGACGCCCTGGAAGAGATAGATACTCCATATTTCGGAATTCACTCACAGGGCCAGGCCAGGGTGGGGCCTTCCCACAGGTGAACCAGTGAGACCTCCAGAGGGAAAGAGCCCATTCTCAAACTCAGTTCCAGCATTTCTGTATGAAAGAAGATTAAGGGTGGCCAACTGGCTGGAAAGGACAAAAACAGTGGCTGGGTAGGGGACCGCCCAGGAAAAAGCCCTGAGTCTTCAGTTGTCTATTCCTCAGAGGTTTGGCTACTGTCAGGGTCCCCACCTGGGTGTCCTGGATGAGGCCCTTTCTCTGTCAGTTTGTTAGTGAGTGCAGGCGATCCTGACAGTAAATGCTAGAAATGGTATGCAGGAAGGCCGAGACTCTACCAGCGCCCCCCAAAAAGAGAGGGGCTACCTCACTCTGGTCTTTTAGGCAAGTTGCTTTATCCAGTCTGAAGCAAAATACCTTTGTTAAACTCACTTTTTGGTGAAGTCAGCCAGTGTTTGAGGCATCTGAGTCTTGCTTGTTTATGTAGTCACTTGACACACATGTATAAAGCCCCTCCTCTGTGCTGGGCACTGGGCCAGGCCTGGAGCAATGAGCAGAAAAGCCACAGTCTTGATCAAGCTGCTCACAAGAGTGTGTGGTAAAGATGCAGTCAGATCAGCCTTGGCTGCATGACAGCGGGCAAGTTACTCAACCTCTTTAAACCCTGATTCTCGTATCTGTAAAATGGGGATATTGATAATGATTTTCCGATGCCACAGATTACATAAGATCAGTTCTATCAAGCGTTTTAATGGTGCTGGGCCAAGAGGAAGCACTTAATAAACAGCAGCTGTCGTTATGAGCTATTAATATACCTGATTTACCAATGAGTAAACTGAGCACTGGGTTACCCCTCAGTTTTCTTCTGATAACTCTGTTACACATCTAATGAGGTTGAAAGGAGGACAAAATAATTCTCTACTAATTGGATATATTAAAAACAGTCTCGGGCGCCTGGGTGGCTCAGTTGGATAGGCGACCGCCTTCGGCTCAGTTCATGATCCCAGGGTCCTGGGATCGAGTCCCACGTCGGGCTCCCTGCTCAGCAGGGAGTCTGCTTCTCCTTCTGACCCTCTCTCCCCTCATGCTCTCTCTCTCACTCTCTCTCTCTCTCAAATAAATAAATAAAAATCTTAAAAAAAAAAAAGAACAACAGTCTCTAGAAAGTAATATCCTTTAGAGATGACGAGAAAGAACCAGTGCTTTTTGCTAAGAGCACTAGATTATTTTGAGTAGAGCTTAAAAATAAGCATCTGCTATTCATTATTAGTGAAAGTTGTGCTTTTTGAGTTTCTTATTAAGGAACATCCCCTGAGCATGCGGTGCTATAAATTTGTGTATAAATAAGTTGCATAGTTATGGCGTTCAGAGATGGCTCCTTTAGGAGAACACCCCAAATCAGAACCCGCAAGACGGAGTCGCCCAAAACTGTCATACCAAAATTTTGACCGAATGCCAGTTTCCCTCTGTGCCTCATGCTTGCTGCCCTCTGTGGATGCTGCCTCGCGCGCCAGATTGCCTTGTGGCCTGTCATGCCACGCAAAAGTGCATTTCCACTATCAACTCCCCTAATTGAGGCCAGATGTAAGACGCCTTGGTGCTCGCTCCAGGGGGATTGCTTAATTGGAAAGCCGGCAGGCAGCGGTGTGGTGCTGGGGAGGAGGAGAGCATTCCAAGCTGCCTGCTGGGTTTGAGGGACCCTTTCCTAGCTGTGCGCCCTTGAGCCCAAGGCCATACCTCTCTCCTCCCAGCCTGCTTCCTCATCTAGAAGTAAAAATAATCCCTCAGCTTTTGCTTTTTTTTTTTTTTGAAAGGGAAAATGAGACAAAGCATTTTGTAAAATACTGCACACATGTTACGTCTTATTGCTTGAGTTATGATGATGGTGGTGGTGGTCATAACACGGGCTGCTCATCCTGAGCTTTGTTGGGCCACCTAAGAGGATGCTTCTGTAAGTCTTGCTCCTGCCAGAGAATTCCTTCAGGATGAGCCACTCCGTCTTTCAAAAGCGGCGGCTGGGGGGGGGGGCGCGGGGGAGGTGGTATTTAAAATGCTAAAGTGAATTTCACAGACCATTAATCTCTCAAGACTCTGTAAATAAAAGACCATTAATCTCTCAAGACTGTTTTCAAATACGTTTGGGAAGTTCTTGGAGATCTCAGGACACAGGAGAGCATGAGTGGGTCTGAGAAGTCCTTAGTAAGGAATCCTCATTGGCATGAGTGTCTAACTCAGCAATTCAGCACTTCCCAAACTTTTGACCCATAAGAAAATTAAGCATAAGTGAAAAGCAACTTAATAAAAAGTATTATTGAGTTCTGGTAATATAACTTCTGCTTTGAAAGTTCTTTGCTAACTAATCTGTGAGACCAATTCCTTCGAGAAATTTATAAATACTTTTTTGTTTCAATATGGGACACTTGACGAATTTTGTGTTGTTACCCTTGTGCTGGGGCCATGCTAATCTTCTCTGCATAAATTCTTTTTAATAACAAACATTTTTATGGCACTTACCGTATGCCAGGCACAGTTTTAAAAACTTTATATATGATTAATTGAATCCTCACACTAAACCAGGAAGGAGGAATTATTATCTTTCTTAGTTTTCAAAGAGGAAGACCAGGCAGAGAAAAGTAGGAAATTCGCCCAAAATCATATCTGACTCCCTGCTAGTGGTTTGATTCCATGACGCCCTCTTTTCCTCAAAAAGTAATTTCCAGAGCATTCTTTTCTCAATTAAAATGATGCAAATAGTAATTTACAACATACTGTTTGCTCAAAGTAATTCAAATACTAATTTGTAGTGTATTCTTTTCACGATTTAAATGATTCAGCTACTTTTTATTTCCAGACTTTCAAGACCGCTCTGGATACAATTGAGATAAATCTTAAGGTGTCACAAAAGCAAGTTTGTGAATGACTCCTCTGAACTTGGGCCCAGTTGCCTTCAGGGGAAGAGAAGGCCTGTGTTCCTAGTCGCCTAGGTGCCCATACAACACTGCCCCAGTGAGGCCTACAACTTCACTAGATCCTGTTTCTAAGTATTTCGTAATTTAGCACTTTTGTGTTCGTAGATACTTATAAATAAATCTTAAATGATTTTAAATTATTAAAATGCAGAGTGTGGCAGGAGGTTCCAGGTGAAGTCCAAACCAGAACTCACAGACTCTTGTCTTTGAAAATAGCAGGTGCGATCCACCTAGCTTGTCTGTGTCCCTGAATTGATAGGCACTGGAGCTTTGGTTTTAGATGGAAAGGAATGTTGTTGGGTTTTTGTTTGTTTTGTTACATTTCAATTTAGGGGCCCCGGGCAGAGATGAGGAAGAAAAGAAGAATTGAGGAGATCGATTTTGAGTCTCAGTAGAGAGAAGGATTAGGACCAGAAGCTGAAGGGGCTGTTTACATGATTATTCTGGTGAAAAAATAATGCTGACCAGCACCCCAGTAACAACGTGATTCAGGGTTGGGAAGGGGTCATTCTGCAACCCGCACCCCACCCCTCCATGCACACTTACCACCAAATGGCACTGTGAGGGTACAGGGTAATGCACCAAGGGGGGAGCCTGGGGGGCTTGGCAGAGCAGCAGGCTTAAGGGGGACCTGGTAGTGATGAACTCAGTCCTGAACATCGATGGGGCACTGCCCAGGTAGGGCTGAGAACTTAGGGGTCAAAAGGAAGGGTTCAATTGTAATCTGGGTATTAATGTGACATTGTTTATACCCAAAGGCTAATGGGGCCAGGCAACATTCCAATTACAAGAGGGAAAATGAAGTGAAAGGTGTTTGGATATGATCCCTGCTATGTACTGAATTGTGTCCCCCTGAAACTCATATATTGAAGCCTAACCCCCAATGTGATGGTATTTGGAGATGGGGCCTTTAGGAAGTAGTTAGGTTTTTTGTTTGTTTGTTTTGTTTTGTTGGCGGGGAAGAGGGGCAGAGAGACTCTTAAGCAGGCTCCATGCCTAGTGCAGAGCCCAAAACGGGGCTAGATCTCACGACCCTAAGATCATGACCTGAGCATAAATCAAGAGTTGGATGCTTAACTGACTGAGCCACCCAGGTGACACAGAAGTAGGTAGGTTTAAATGAGGTCATAGAGTGGAGCCCTCATGATGGGATTAGTGCCCTTATAAGAAGAGACACCAGAGACCGTGCTCTCTCTCTCTCTCTCTCTCTGCTATGTGAGGACACATTGAGAAGACAGCCTTCTGCAATCCAGGAAAAGTGAAAAAATAAGTTTGTGCTGTTTAAGCCACTCTATCTATGGTATTTTGCTATGGCAGCCCAAACTGAGAAAATTCCTATTTCAAAACTTATAGAACGTCAATATATCTTTGTGAGTAGGCATTTCTGTTATAGATGTGTTCTATTTCACAGCTTTTAGAATATGTTTTCCTTTTCAGTAATTGAAAGAGCTAAACACAAGGTTTTTACAAATATTTCCCACTTAAAAGGCCCCATTTTTATAACATCAAAGATATTTTTCTATTTTTCAGTGACTTTTCTTTTTAAAATATCTTATTAATTATAATTTAATGAGATCATTAAATTATAATTTAATGAGATTTTTTTCCCCCAAATGGCAAAGGGCTTAGTTTTTCTGGTTAGTATCACCATTTTCTTAAAGATTTTATTTACTTATTTGACAGAGAGAGAGGGAGAGAACACAAGCTGGGGGAGTGGCAGAGGGAGAAGCAGACTACCTGCTGAGCAGAGAGCCCGATGCGGGGCTCGATCCCAGGACCCTGGGACCATGACCTGAGCCGAAGGCAGATGCCCAACTGACTGAGCCACCCAGGTGCCCCTGTATCACCATTTAACAAGAGCTTGGGTTTTCTGTCTGGAATCTTCCTTCCTGCCTCTCTCCTTTTTGAGATACTCGACAATGAAATGAAGAGATGATTCATCTCTGCTGCAAGTTCGCAATGTAGGGAACCAACCCTACTGAGCCTCTCACTGGTACACAGGAACCCAGGACCCCCTCTCTAGGCCTTCTTTCTCATCTCCCCGCCATACGAAATCCCCAGAAGTGGTCCTGAGGTTTCCTTTGGCCAGTCTTGCAACTGTGGCCATCCCTCTGTGAACGACCTTCACGACTGCAGCAGGCAGGTCATTCACCCTCCTTGAAAGTACGCTCTGGAGGACACAACTCACTTCCTCAGATTTTCGTAAAATGTACAACTGAATAAATTTTTCTTTTACCACCTAGAGACACTATAAAATATTTAACTATTTTGGCTCTTTGGGGTTTATATTTGTTACACTGTATTCAGTAATTATAACACATAGTATATAGAGTAAAATTAATGTATTTCTTCCACTTGGGAAAAAAACATGAAATAGAAAGATGAGTGGGCAGAATTTTTCATAGGGTTTAACACATGCCATAATTTTTGAAAAGCAGGATGTATTTGGCTCTTAAGGAGCTTGATTTGTCTTTGATTTTATGTGCTGTCACCCATCACTGCCTCAGTCCATATGCCATTATCATAATAAATACTGAAGCGCTTCTTAAAACTTTTATCAAAAGTACACTTATCTAGGAATCCACAGCTCTAAGTTTTTGTCCTCTGTAAAATACATGACTCAGTAAATTTCCACACCCAGTTTTAAGAGTTCATTCAATATTTTGCTGGTGTTAGCAAAGCAAACCCAAAAACGTTAAGAAATTTCAAGTATTCCTTAAATTGGTGACCCAAACCAAAATGTCTGCTACCAGCCCATCTTAAATTTTTTTAGTACTTAACTCATACCACCTTAGTGTCTAAAATTTCTATTCAAAACATAGACTTAAAATACACACACACACGCACACACACACACACACACACACACACAAAATCATACTCTCCTGGTACCATTTATGGCTGACTTGCAACATTTATTGAGTTTTTCTTCTTGAAATTTGACTAGAAGAATTAGCTTTTAAATCAATGTTATCTAATTGATAAAATATTACTTTCGTTTATTCTTTCCCCAAAACTCAGTCCTTATTGACAAGCTCCAAAGCACTTTTATACTATAGCATATCCCTTTTACATCCTACAGAGTTCCTGCTGGGACACACTGCTGGTAAGTACGTAGTAGACATACATGCCTAATAAGCTGAGGGACAGAGAAGGGGACGAGAGTATCTGGAAAGAGAAGTTTCACTAACAGTTCTTTGGATTTTATCATTATGAACTTAGATCCCCTTCTCACACACAAACACAAACACACACACACACACACACACGATTTTGCTTTACAGTTGTTAATCATTAAGAGTCTTCTTTATTTTTAAGATTTTATTTATTTATCAGAGAAAGAGAGAGATCACAAGCGTGGTGGGGGGGCAAAAGGGAGAAGCAGGCTCCCCGCTGAGAAGGGAGCCCAATATGGGACTCGATCCCAGGATCCTGGGATCATGACCCAAGCTGAAGGCAGATGCTTAACCGACTGAGCCACCCAGGTGCCCCACATTAAGAGTTTTCTACACAAGGAGCGCCTGGGTGGCTCAGTCGGTTAGGGACCAATTCTTGATCTCAAGGTTGTGAGATGGAGACCCAAGTCAGGCTCCATGCTGGGCATGGAGACTGCTTAAGATTCTCTTTCTCTCCTACTCCCTCTGCTCCTCCCCCCTTCTCTCTCCCTTTCTAAAAAAAAAAAAAAAGTTTCTACACAAGTCACCATGTATAGACTATAAGTATTTTTCTTTCTTCATTTGGACAGTCTGGCCCACAACACTAAACTGTGTGAACACACCAAAAATCTTAAAGAAGATTGAGCAAGAACACATCATAGTATCGTTTTTCTTAACATTTTCTCTCACTTTTTTGGGAACACCACTGACAGGTAAGGAACCCACAAGGCCATCCATATTGTTCTCTAGGAGGAATTTTCATATTGCTTCTTCCATGTGTTTATTCATGAAATCTGGGTCTCTAGGACCCACATGTTTAAGTGCAAGCCAGGGAGTAAGAATATGTGGATCGGGAATAAAGAAAGAATTGTGTCAGAGTAGACACTTCAGTGCAATGGGTCAACAGCAATTGGCTGCCTTTATTCTGCTTGTGGCATTTATATGGAGTTAGGAGAGAAAACAGGAGAGGGTGTGGTGGTCTGTGCCTAAGTGGGGCAAGGAGGGCCTCATGTGTAAGGAAACAGGGCAGCGGAGGGAGAGAGCAGGGAAAAGCGATTAACACGCCCAGGAGGACAAAGAAAATGAAACGGGATAAGACAATCTAGCTGGGTTCAGAAACAAAAGGGGGAAGGTGGAATCCCCATCACACATAACTGAGGTGACACAGAAAGAAATATACACATAGGAGAAAGAAGGCCTAGAGTTGGAGAATCCATTAGGAAGGAACCTGGATTCAAGCTATGGTTTCAGGGAGGAAATGAAAGAGGGGAAGGAATTCTGAAATTACATGGAGCAATCCTTGACATGCCATTAGATGGAGATGATAGTGCCCTGCCAGGGAGCAAATCAAGAACCATTCCCAGATTTCTTGCTCTACCATGGTGGTTCTCAACTTCTAGCATGCATCACAGGTACCTGGGGGGCAAGGTACCACTGCTGCTGCTCCAAGGACCGCACTTTGAGAACCACTGATCTAGAAGCCGTTTGTCTTTGCTAATAAAGAAACTTGGCTCCAACGGAGGACAGTGGAGGAGAAAAGTTGCTTGTTTTCCAGTCTATCAAAAGATCGTGATGGGATACACAGTATTCAGTGATACATCTCTGAAGTCAGCCAGGCTCTTTCAAATGATAAGAACTTTATACTTTTCCAATTAATTCAGGATGTATGTTAAACTCTTCCACTGAGCTATTTGGATTTGATGGTTTTGTTGTTGGGAATGGTTTGATATTTTAAGGAAGTCACTGCCTACTTGAAAAACCATGGTCTCTCAAAATAAATTTCCCATGGGAAGAGCCCCATAGAGAAGAAAGGGAACTCTTGTCCCCCCCCACCCCGAATTGAAATGTGCAGGCATCTGAAACCCAAATAAATGAGCAAATAAAAGATGAAAGCATACAGGAGATCATCCTTCAAATCCACAAAGGTGAAATAATTAAAAACTAGGTGAAGGGCGCCTGGGTGGCTGAGTTGGTTAAGCGACTGCCTTCGGCTCAGTTCATGATCCTGGAGTCCCTGGATCGAGTCCTGCATCGGGCTCCCTGCTCGGCAGAGAGTCTGCTTCTCCCTCTGACCCTCCCCCATCTCATGTGCTTGATCTCTCTCATTCTCTCTCTCTCAAATAAATAAATAAAATTTATTTTTTAATTAAAAAAAACTAGGTGAACATTACAGTTGTAATAATAAAACTTAATAATATGTATTAATTATATAAACAAAGAAACCGTGTTCCTCCAGGGTCTACTCCATCATTTGGTATTGAATTATGATTCACCCAAAATATATATATATATATATATATATATATATATATATATATATATATATTCCAACTTCAGATCTATGTTTAGATCAGTGGTTCTCAAACTTTAGCAAGCCTCAGAATCACAAGGAGGGCTTACTAAAACACAGATGCTTGGGCCCCACCCACACTGTGTCTGGTTCAGCAGATTTAGAGTGCACTCAAAAATTTGTATTTCAAATAAGTTTTCAGGCAAAGCTGATGCTGATGGTTCAGAACCATACTTTAAGAATTGCTGGTTTAGATCCATTGTTCACAACTTAGCCATATATTAGAATTATCTGGGGAGCTATTTCTAAAAATTCCAATTCTTGGGCGCCTGGGTGGCTCAGATGGTTAAGCATCTGCCTTCAGCTCAGGTCATGATCCCAGACTCCTGGGATCGAGTCCCGCATCAGGCTCCCTGCTCAGCGGGGAGCCTGCTTCTCCCTCTGCCTCTCTCTCTCTCTCTCTCTCTCTCTGTCTCTTATGAATAAATAAATAAAATCTTTAAAAAATAAATAAATAAAAATTCCAATTCTTATATCACATCTCAAAACCATCTCAATCAGAATCTCTGGGGATGGAGCCCAGTCATCAATATTTTTCTTCCCTAAGTTCTCAGGAGATTCCAATGTGCAGCTGAAGTAGAGAATTTCTAGTTAGATCAGTAGTTCTCAAACTTTGGTACATGTCAGAATCACCCGGAGGACTTGTTAAATCCCAGAGAACTGGCCCTTCTTGTAGAGTTTCTGATTCAGTAAGTCTGGGTTGCGCCCAAGATTAAGCATTTCAATCAAGTTCCCAGGTGATGATGCTATTGATCCTGGAACCACACTTTGAGACCCATGGGTTAGACCAACTTCAACTTGGCTGCACTTGGAATCTATCGGGTAATCTGGTATAAAATACTGAAGTTAGCCTCCCCTCTGGCCCCCCCAAAAACAACAAAAACTGGGCACTGGGATTTAATTCTTTTTTAAAAAAAAGATTTTTATTTATTTGAGAGCAAGAGAGAGAGCACGAGTGGAGGCGGGGGAGGGGCAGAGGGAGAGGGAGAAGTAGGCTCCCTGCCAAGCAGGGAGCCCGATGCAGGGCTCGATCCCAGGATCCCAGGATCCCAGGACCATGATCTGAGCTGAAGGCAGACGCCCAACCCCATGAGCCACCCAGGCATCCCGGGATTTAATTCTTCTGGGATGGTGTCTGGCATAAGTGTGCTGTCCATGCTCCCCAGGTGATTCTCTTGTGCAGCCAAGACTGAGATTCACTGCTAAACCAAGCAAAGGTGATGATGCGATCCATGCATGTGTCTGTCACTTGCAACTCTTGCTGCTCATCTAGTTAAATATGACCTCTTCCAACTAAAACATATTCCTGCTTTAATCACTATATGCAACATATATCTTTGCTTAAGAAAAATACTACATTGAAATAAATGGAAGATTATGACAGTCATTTCTGAATTTGAGAAATAACTAGGTTAAGCCAGGAGGGGATTCTCCCCCCTTTGGTTGCTATAAATACAACTTACTGTCTGAATTTTTTTTTTAATGTAACATGGTAACCCACCCCTTTGGTAATCTGTAGCTAGTCATGTAAACAGAAACATTATAACTGTTATTATAAAAGCAGTTTCCTATAAATGAGAATTTATGCTTATATCTAAATAAACTTGAAATCTGATCAAACACCCTGGCTCCAGGGAAATAACTTTGGGTTTGGACAACACAAACCAGAGTAACGTTTTATTGCCAGTTGAAGTTTTTGAATATACAGGGTCATTTTTAATCACATAGTATGAGAATAGCTTGTCTGTTACAGAGAGTAGAAGCTAAGATTTGTAAATGGGGTGGGGGTGTGGATGGGGAAGTAGCAAATGGAGTCAACTCTTAACTGAGAACTTTCTTGGCCAGCTCTATGATATCAGATACATGTTTGTAAATAATTACCTTCTACTTCAGTTTTCACTGGAAACAGTAATACCATTGTGTGTTAGCAGCTAATTCACTAAGTTACCATTCATGACCCTTCTAGGATATACTATGCAACATCCAGATCTAACACCCAGAAAGACTTTAGAAATTTAGGACTGGAAAGGCTGAGAAACCACTTCTCTCCCATCAGAGTGGCTGTAATAAAAAAGACAATAGCAAGTACTGGGGACGATCTGCAGAAAGTGAAACCCTCATACATTGCTGGTTGGGAATTTACCACCAATTTGGAAGCTGTCATTATCCTTAAAAGTTAAACACAAATTGGGACGCCTGGGTGGCTCAGTCTGTTGAGCTTCTGTCGTGATCCCCAGGTCCTGGATGGAGCCTGCATCGGGCTCCTTGCTCAGCGGGGAGCCTGCTTCTCCTTCTGCCTCCCACTCCCCCTCTTTGTGCGCTCTCTCTCTGACAAATAAATAAATTAAATCTTTTTTTAAAAAGTTAAACACAAATTGACCACACAACTGAGCAATTCTGCTCCTAGGTATTCACCCAAGAGAAATGAAAGCATGTTCACACAAAAACTTGCATGTGAATGTCTATAGCAGCATTATTCATAATGGCTAAAAGGTGGAAACAATTCATGTGCATCAACCAAATGAATGGATAAACAAAATGTGATTATAGCCCATGCGACATTACTCAGCAATAAAAAGGAAGTCTTGATATATATTACAGCATGGATGAACCTTAAAAACATGCTAAGTGAAAGAAACCAGTCACAAAAGATGATATATGATTCCATTTAGATGAACTCTCTAGAATAGGGAAATCTATAGGAGACAGAAAGCACATTAGTGGTTGCTTAGAACTGGGGAGTAGGGGAGGGAGAGATACAGAGGGAGTGAAAGCTAAAGGACCCAGGGGTTTTGTTTTTGTTTTTTAAGAGGATGAAAATGTTTTCTTTTTTTTTTTTTCTAAAGAGAGAGAGAGAGATAGAAAGAGAGAGAGAACACCAGTGGGGGAGGACAGAGGGAGAAGCAGACTCCCCGCTGAGCAGGAAGCCCGAGGGGTGGCTTGACCCCAGGACCCTGAGATCATGACCTGAGCCAGGACAGAGGTTTAGCCAACTGAGCCACCCGGGTGCCCTGAAAATATTTTCAAACGGACTCTGGTGAATATACTAAAAACCACTGAATTGTCCACTTTAAATGAGTGAATTGTATGGTATGTGAATTATATCTCAATAAAGCTAACATACATGGAATGCAACGTACTGGGTAAGGTCAGAAGCATATTTCCATCAACCCATCTCTGAAATCACTTGGACCAAGACCTCTGGGTGCAAGCGGACAGAGCTGCTGACCGCTAGTTAAGGTGAGCCGGTAAGCCGGGTTTGGAGGTGCGGGCTCTCTCCCTCCTGGCGCCCTTGCTTGCTGTCGCTGCACCCAGCCCCTGGCACAGCCCTTTTGCAACAGCACGCGGTAAAGGCCAGGGTCACGTGTGGCACACAGAATATAACCCAAGTGCATTCCTCCCCGAGCCTGCAGCTCCCCCCCCCCACTCCCCACCCCCGCAGATGTCAGTGGGGTGCCCGGCCCTCAGGGCGCGGCCTGCTCTCCTAAACTGGAGGGTCCCTATGCTGTCGCAAGGAGGCTATCTGCTGACCGTCTTTCTTCCCTCTCTTCCCCAACAAAGGGTAACTGACCTGCCCCGTGACCTGGCAAGACCTGAGATTCCCTAAACACGCTTTCCCCCTATTGTGTGCGGACGCGCCCAGAAGCAGAGGAGCGGCGGGACCCACTGGAGGGACGCTGGGGACAGGGAGGCCCCGGGCGCCGGGATCTCGCCGGCCCTCTGCCGGGGCGGACAGCGCGTCGCCCGCCGCTCTGGGCGGGGCGGGGGGCGGCGGGTAGTGGAGGAGGGGAGCTGTAATTGCGCCGCAGTCCTGGTTCCCACGCTCCTATTGTTGGCGACTTTGTTTCCAATTCCCATCACGTGTGCTAATTAGTTAGAGCTGCTGGCTGGCTGGGAGGCGTGTGGCTGGCCTAAGAGCAGAAAGATCACTTCCTGTAGGGAGCCGGGCAGGCTGAATAGTACTGGGGTTCTTTCTCTCTCCTTCTCCTACGGGTCTCCTTCCCTGCCTCCCAGGACGGTGGGAGTGGGAAGGCAAGAGGAAGAAATGCTGATTGTGGAGCAAATGCCACTGAATTGCAATAGCAACCAAAAGGGTTGGGGCGGGGGGGAGCTAAGGGCGGGGGTAGGGGGCGAAGCAGGATTAAAGGAGAAATTCTCGTTAGACTTCTAACCTGATTAAGAAATGCTTTTACAGGGCGCCTGGGTGGCTCAGTTGGTTAAGCGACTGCCTTCGGCTCAGGTTATGATCCTGGAGTCCCGGGATCGAGTCCCGCATCGGGCTGCCTGCTCGGCAGGGAGTCTGCTTCTCCCTCTGACCCTCCCGCATCTCATGCTCTCTCTCTGTCTCATTCTCTCTCTCAAATAAATAAATAAAATCTTTAAAAAAAAAAAAAAAAAAGAAATGCTTTTACAGGGGCGCCTGGGTGGCTCAGTCGTTGGGCGTCTACCTTCGGCTCAGGTCATGATCCCAGGGTCCTGGGATCGAGCCTCACATCGGGCTCCCTGCTCAGTGGGAGGCCTGCTTCTCCCTCTCCCACTCCCCCTGCTAAATAAATAAATAAAACCTTTAAAAAAAATGCTTTACAAAATTACTTTCGCAGTTTTCTTCAGGGAGTCTTTTCCAGAATGGGGTAATAGACGAAAGGTATTTCAGTGTATTCATTAAAAAAAAAAAAAAAAAGTTTCCACACTGAATAAAACCAGCACATGCATCAGTGTACAATAGGAAAGGAGGGTGAAATACAGTTGAGTCATGACTTTGGACTCCATGACCTGTCCTTGGACTCATACTTCTGGGCTTTTTGCACTTTGGTACTAAGCTTTTAGAAGGGGTGCAGGGAGGTGTTAGAGACCACTGACAGAGGACAGTAGTACGCTGGACAAAATACATGGGCTCTATTAAAAGAAAAATACTTTCTATGTTTCTTGGCTTTTCATGGGGTCACAAGATTTAGTAATGCTTTGATTCTCACATGGAAGTCTCCATTTTGAAAATACAGTATTATCCATACTTCTTCCCTATAAATGAGAGGAAGGCTGGCTTTTATAAGGACTTATTGTATAACCTTATATATGCTGTAGCAACATGGAGAAGGTTCTGCCCTTTCCTTGGAAAGCAGCAGCGTGGTGGAGGAATAAGATCAAGGGTGACTTCATTCAATATGCATTCAGTAAGGATATTTTTTAGCATCTCATATGTGCCAGGCATTGGGCTAGGGCTGGAGATGGAGATATGAAACATCCAGAACCTGTCTTTAAGTAGCTTACAAATCTAGTTGAGGAGACAGATAAGTATGTAAGCCAGTAATTAAGGATGACTCAAAAGTGGAGGTCTGTATTAGGGACTGTGAGGGCCAGAGGAGGGGCACCAGATCCAGGCTGGGGAATTTGGGAGGGCTTCCTGGAGAAGGGATGACTCATCTGACACTTAAATGGCTGAATAACACATGGCCAAGAGGGGAAGGCAGAAAAAAGCATTCCAAAAAGAGGTAACAGCATGTGCAAAAGGCCTAGGGGTCTTGACAGAGTATGAGGTGCTCTGCAAACAGGTGTGCACAGTTGCAGCACCGGGCTGGAGGGGAAGGTGTGGATGAGCTGGGGAGGGGGGGCGGATCATGAAAAGTCTCCTTGAGGACTTTGGACTTTACCCTAAAGACCATGAAAGATTTTAAGCAAGAAAGTAAGATCATCAGATTTGTCCTTTAAGAAGATAACTTGGGCAGTAGTTTGGAGTATGGACTGAAGGGAGTCAGGCTAGAAGCAGGGAGAAGTTGGGGACTAACCCAGTAAGAGACTGAAATGAAGAACAGGCAGGAGGAGATGGGTCAGGTTCAAGAGATATTTAGAAGGTGGAATTGGCAGAAGAGCTGGAGACCCGTGTTACTTTGCCATAAGCATCTAGGAAGAGTCAGGACAGCTCCGAGTTTCTATCTTGTACGCCCAGATGAATGATGGCGGGATTCCGCCAGGACAGGCAACTCGGAGGACAAAGAGCAGGCTTGAAATGGAATGAGGTGATGAGTTTGGTCTTGGCCATGTTGTGTGAGAAGTGACTGCGGGGTATCCAAGTAGTGACATCTGAGAGGCAGATGGTTATAAGACTATGGAGCTCCAAGGGGAGAGGCTGGGGCTGGGGTGGACAATGTAGTGATAAGGGAGAGGAAGGTAGCATGGTCTACCTCTCTCTCACCTCTCACTCACGGAAGTCACACTCACTGACAGTTTCTCTGCAAGTAGTTTCTAGATACACTATTCCAAAAGGGACTTGGGAGGACTGTATGATCCCACTTACATGCGGTATCTGAAGTAGCAAATTCATAGAAATAGAAAGTAGGCAATGGTTGCTGGAGGTTAGCAGGGGGGTGGGACGGAGGGAGAAAAGGGGAGTTGTCGTTGAGTGAGTATAGAGTTTCAGATTTGCAAGATGAAAAGTTCTAGAGATCTGTTTCATAACATTATGAATATACTCACCAAGACTGAGCTGTACGCTTAAAAATGACTAAGGTGATAAATTTTATTGTGTTTTTAAATCACAATAATTTTTAAAAAGGAACTCAGGAGGAAAGGAAATAGCAACCCTACCAGCTTCCTTTGGACAGCACTGGGATAAAATCCTTTTACCTTCTGCTAGTGCACTCTCTCCCATTGTTGTTGGGAAGGCTAAGCTGGAATAGACATTTTAGAATAGACAATATGAATCAAGAGCCTTAAAAATGCTTATGCCCTATGACCTACATATTCTACTTCCTGAAATCGGTTATAAATAAGAAACCAAAAATACTGGAAGAAAATATGAAAATATTAGATATAATTTTTAAATGAAGTGTTCAGTAATAGAAAAACAAACATAGTGAAATACCATACAACTGTTATAAATTTTTACTAAGAATTTATAGCCACGTGGGAAATATTTATAAAACAAAATTTGGGACACAAAATTGTATTTGTGCTTTGATCACAACTATGTCAAACACAATCTATACACAGAATAAAAGCCTGGAGGAAAATATACTAAAATGTTTACAGTAGCTATTTCTGGTTGGGACCATTGGTGATTTTTTCCCATATACTTTTCTATATTTTCCAAATGTCCATATTAAGTATATATTCTTTTATAATGGGAAACTAACCTATATAAATTCCATCACCTTAATTTTTTCTGCAAATTTTCTGATTCCTTCGACTTTAAAAGAGGTGATTTGCATTTAGTTCAAAGCTGCAATAGATTATTACATAACCAATTTATAAATGTGTCAAAAGCCAAAGGGAAGGAGAGATAATCATCCAGTAAAAATTTAGAAAGACTTGGAAAACTCCTCCATTTGAATATCCTTTTCTTTTTGCTGCTCTTTTGTGGGAAAGAGGAAGCAGGAGATCTTAGCATCAGGAAGTGATGTCGAATATTTTAGCTGATTATAAGTGCTAGAAAGGCAAATTAAGCCCTTCCCTCTAATTGGCTGTAATCAGTTAAACAAGGTAATAGACCACCTGTGGCCGAGATGGAGCCAAGTCTTGAGGAACCCCTGAGACCACAGCTTTGGCATTGAGCTGCCCTAAGGTCAGCTGGGATGGGCTTTTGATTCCATATCAAGTTACTCAGACTATGCCACAAAGAAACATTCAATCAAACCCTGAGTATACAATTTGGTTTAGAATTTATTCATAAAAGGAAGAAAAGTATACAATTAAAAATTTTTAAAGAATTTATTAAAAAAATATAATCAAGAACCAAGCAAATAAAGAGCATTTCCTATATGCCAAAGGCTTCTCTATGCATTTCACATATAATTGACTTATTAACAAGCCTGTGGGGTAGATTCTGTTAGTATCATCATAATCATCCTCAGTTTGCAGATGAGTAAACTGAAGCACAGAGTAAGAATGTTTGGGTCACACATCTTGTAGTGGTGTAGCTGGGACTTGAACCCAGACAGTCTGACTTCATCATCTATATTCCTAACCACTATACTATGCTACTTCTCAAGATCTCGCTCGAGTTATGCTTTACTAGTTACTTGTGAATTCCAAACACACCATAGGCTAGACCTTGCATTTGGAGCAACTGTCTGCAGTACATCCCTACTTCCTCATGGTAGCATAATACTTGCAGAAGCAGCACTTGGGAAGTGAAAAAGCCCATTAAAGATTAATCAGCAGACCTAAAATTACCAGGTACTCATGCACCATCTCATTTGAGCTTTGAACATGACACTGAGATGAGTTAGTGAGGAGCAATGAAGCGAGCACCCCTTTGGAAGCAGAAAAATGTTCACACATGGTTTGGCCAGTGTGGTAAGACCACCTCTACCAGAGTTAGGATGGAGTCTGGGCTGGCAATGGAAGAAGGCTCCTTAAAGAGGGTATAGCTTCTCGGGCCCATACTCTTCTTGATTAAGGATGTGTCCTCAGAAATTCTTCAGTGACCTAAGCATCCTTTGGACTCCTCTATGACATGAAAACAAACATGAGGATGCAAGTCTAAAAATAAGTCCATCATCTTCTCGCCAAACCAATTCTTCCTCCCATTAATCAGTAGATGGCACTACCATTACCTAGTGGCCTCGGCAACCTCATGGTTGCCCCCCCCCCCCAGCATCCATTCCACCTGATCTCACCCACCCCACCCTCAAGTCCACTGTGGAACTCTCATCCCCCATGCTAGTGATTGATTGGTTTGTGGGTGGGCAGGTCTAAGTCAATCTAGACCAAAGAAACAGAAGAGGCTTGTTTCAGACTTCTCAGAAAGAGAAGCCAATTTTTTTCTCCCATCCCATATGAACAAAAACCTGTCACTGGGCGTGGCCATTTGTTGATGGGATAGGAAGCCAATGCTGTGAGTGGCAGAGTGGAAAGGCAAGGAATGTTGGGCTGCTGAACTCACCCTACAGCGGGTCCTAACCTTAAGTCTTCTGTTGAGAGAATACATTTCCTTTGTTTTTCCCAGCATGAGAAAGGGTGTCAATTATTTGTGATGGAATCATCCCCACTGATCTATTTTGCACATCCAAACAATCATCAAGTCCAGTCTGTTCTCCTTCCTCAATATTTCAAAACCCATATACCCCCCATCCCCATTTCTAATAATGATCCTGTTCAGGCCACCGCTGGCGTCTCATCTGAATTACTGCAAAGCCTCCTTTTACCAAAATTCCTTGGTTCATCTGAATAGGCCAAAAGGCAAAGTAAAAAAAAGAATGTGAAATGTTGAGGCTATGTCAGGCGCAGCAAGAATGTCCCCATCTGGTCACAGGGGATCTTTGAAGGCTGCCATGCCTCAGCCCAACCCAAAAGGCACAAAAGGAAGCAACCCTCCATTCTGGGGTCCTCTGACCTTGTGGGCCTTGTGCTGAGTGGATGTCGAGATCACCTACCTGTGGTCCTGTCACTTCACTAATATCCTTATCTGTGGTATATTCTGTCCATGGTTTGTCTGCTGCTTTGGCAATAACCCCAAATGGCACAACCTCAGCTAGTCCAACTTATGGTTCTTGCCCGCCTTTGGACATGGACCAGCTGCTATGGTCAGGCTTCACTTGGATTTTCACTCGTAAACACCGGGGCCACCAAGCCAGGAAACGTAGTTATTTCTGTCCGTCCTAATTTCAGTTCAACTCTACAAACACTTCTTGAGTGCCGTCTCCATGCTGGGCACATGCTAGGTCTTAAAAGGGCAGAGACGGAGCATGTCCTGCTTTTTGTACCCTACTATTTGACACAGAGTGGTGCTCAAAAATATTTAAGTGAATCAAAGAAAGATAAAATGGTAAATATGTTTTAGTCTGCACTCCAGCAGCTCACAATCAATTAGAGAGATAAACCCAAAGTCAGGCTACCACAAGGCTCACTGGTATATAAAATGCAGAAATGAAAATAATAACCCATGCTGATGAGTCCAGCAAGACTCAGTCAATGTTCTAAGAGCTGACATGTATTCACTTATTTAATCTGCACAGCCACTCTTGACATAGACATTCGTGTTATCCACACTTTACATAGGAAGAAACGGAAGCTCACAAAGGTCAGGAAAGTTGCCCAGAATCACACAGCTGGTAACATGAAGAAGATGAATTGGAGAAGAGAGAAGGGAAATATTAATTTGGCTGTGACTCTGAAAAAGCACCCATGGAAAAATGGCTTTTGAGCTAGCTCCTTGGGGATGAGTAGTTCTTCAACATACTGGTGGCGGGGGGGGTGTATATTCTAGATTACAGAACAGCATGAGTAAAGACTTGGAGGTGGAGATTACAGGGGCTCTTCCAAGAACAACAAATAGTCCCACATGGCTGAGTACAGGGGATGCAAAGGAGGTAGCTATGAACTACCTGAGATGGATTAGATGGTTGGTAACTCAATTGTGGAGGGTCTCTAGTGGCGCACCCAGCATTCGGTCCTTCCTGTTTCAGTCTCTCATTTGTTCTGGAATCTCCCAACCCTATTCAACCCAAGTACTTCAGGTGAGGTTTACCCAATACCCATGTGCAGGGTAGTCCCTAATTTACTTAAGCCAACCAACACTCTCCATTCCTCTGGCCACAAAGATGGGTTCAGGTTGGGCAGGTGACCTAAGCCTATCCAATCGAGTGAATCTCGGGATTCTCGCCCGGCATCCTGAGACAGCACTCTCTCTTTGAAAGCAGTCAGGGAAGTTTGCAGTCCTACAAGCTGCCGGCTTCCTCCTGCAAGTCTGGGGCCAGCCCACGCCAGTACAGAATGAAGCTGGCATCACCATGGGAGGCCAGAGGGAGACACAAAGATACTCGGTCTTGAATCACATCGCTGAGCCTCAGGATTAAGCCATCCCATAGCCAGTCCTCCCATCTCTGGACCTTCCCGTGACAGGAACCTAAAAGGTAAATTTTTTAATGTAAGCAGCTTGAGTCAGGTTTTTTATTATTTGCAACAGAAAGAGGGCTAACTCATAAAGTCTTCATGTTAGGTCATGTGGTTTTACAGTATTATTCTGGGAAGTGGTTTAGAAAGGTCACGTTGTGGCCATGTGGAGGGTACAGTGGTTAGAGAATCTCGAGGAAGAGAGATGGCTAGCGGCCCAGTGAGACTTAATGGAGCAAGAATTACAGTACTGACAGTGGACATAGGGAAAGATGTGAAAGAAGAGGCATTTATGCAAAGTTTATTTAAAAGAGGATAGGAAATTCATCTGGGATTGAAATCTTCATTTGTTCTATTTCATTCTACAGCAATCAGTGGATGCCTGTGTTGGAAAAATAACTTTTAAGTTCATCAGGGTGCCAAAGTCTGTGTATTCCTCTCCTCTCTACAGAAAGAAGACGAAGGAAAAGAGAGTTCTTAGTTATCGTTCCATTATCCAACTTATCCGACTTCGTCTGTTCATTCCTTCAACATAGTCTGTGCTAACTAGCTCATCATGTCAAGCATTTCCATCCTTCAAAAATGTGCAGCCTGATATCACATCCCTCGTAATCATCAAGTAGCCCAGTTCCATGTATTTAGTTCCTGTAAATCTTCCTTCGTATTTCAGTACTTTTAACTCCTCTGCCTAGAAGGAGCCGTTCCCTCCACTGCCTTTCACAGCTCATGAGCGGCTGTTGTGTATAGTCTGCTGATGTGTGCAGTCTCAGCAGGGAGTGGGGCCTGGGGGGATGTGCAGTACAGCTCTGCTCGTCCAACAGGAGGCTTGGAGGGATGCAATTCTCACCCTGCTTCTAGCTCTGCCCCGATGCATGATGTAGGACAAGCTACTGAACCTTCTGAGTCTGAGTATGATCAGCTATCATACAGGAAGGATTATCATCCCGTAAGGAGGCTCTTGGCTACCATATTCTCTTCCTTTATCCCTTCCCGCCTATTCACCAAGGAAGAAGAGGGCAGATATGGGCGAAGCAAGGTCTCGTCCCTGGGCTGAGCGTTGAGTGGCAAGGTCTCACTCTCTAAAGAGTACCGATCTTTAAATTGCAAATCCCTCAGGGCCAGAGACTCAGGACAGGTCCCAGGCCACGGAAGCTACTGGGAGCTGTTCTGCTCTGATGAGGTGAAACAGGCCAGGCCTGCTCTAGGCTTTAAAGGAGTCTCCTTTTCCTCTCCTTTGCTTGTCTCCCATTTTCTTGGACCATTCTCTCCTTAGACTCAGAGCAGGAGAACAGAGAGCTGAGAATTAAGTGCAGCTTGCTTGTCAAGCACTTGTCACATGGTTGCTTCTGCCTGGTCACAAGGAGCCCGCCAAGCAGTCCAGCCTGGCTCCCTGGGGGACGCACTGGCATTAGGGGCAAAAGCCTTGTGCTAACAAAGGCTTTGAATTAGCCCTCACTTGGCTTCAGCATATATATATCTCTAGGAACAGAGGCAGGACAGTGTTGAGATTCTAGCTTCTCTCAACCTTTTGCTACCTCAACAGAACTACTCATAGTTAATAGGAGCACCATCTTCTAGGATTGTTATGATGATTAAATGAGATGGCACAAGAGGAAATGTTTTGAACTGTCCAAAAATGTAAGGTAATCATCTTGAATTCTAAACTCTTCCTATTCTAGTTTGCTCATTTGCTAAATGTTTAAAGCTACTCATGAAGCTTTGAGGGATGGTGAGATGAAAAACAGGTGAAAAAAATGGCAAACCATAGCCATAGCCAGGGGAAAACTTCCCTTTAACTTTATAGTTAACAGTTCGGCACTGAAATCCTTTATAAAGTTAATACACTGTTAAAACTCATCTAGGTCTGATGCCTTATTACTGATTTTCTAAATCTGCAGAAAACAGGAAAAACAGGAAAACTCATTTGGTGTGTTCTCCCATTGAGGCAATATAATTGTTTTTCCCTGTTTCATTTCAGATTCCTTGTAATTACATCATTTCTAGCAGTAAATGAGCCTCTTCTGCATCATAGTGACCCTACCCCCTTAGCGAGATGACTCAGTCTATCCTGCTGTTCACGTCTGCTTTGTTGAGTACACTTGCTAACCCTCGTGTAGTTCACAAGTAGAAGCGTGGCCCTGACCCCCAGGAGCTTTTACTTCAGGCGGCTGCCACTGATCTTATGAAACAAGGACACAGAAGTCTCAGCCGATCCTAGATATGTTGCAAACATCGTGTCTCCACCAACATAAACAACTAACCATGTTGAGGTTTTAAATAAAGTCTAATTTTCTGAAAGCATAGCCCGCATTTTCGGGGGAAAAAGAACCCCAGCAGGAATGGAAATGCTATAAAAGAAATTCCAGCAGTTATTCTATCCTTAAGGCAATTGATGAATGGGTGCCTGGAGGTCCTTGGAGCCGACCAGAAGTAAAAACCGACCAAATACCGTACAGCCGAGAGCCGATCTCTTTGGGATTTCTCCAAAATCTCATCATTATCACAACCTAGGTGCTATGCACCCCGCTTTCCTTCCCAAGGGGTGTCTTTGCTGGATGCTGTGCCATCCAGGGCTGAGTCTTTCTCTCCTGTCTTCTGTGCCTCTAGTAGGAGGTCTCCAGGGGATTCCATGCCAGGATCCACACCAGAGCCCGAAAGAAAGGGGCAGAGCACATGGCCACCCCTTTCCCTGGCCCCCCGTCCCAGCAGGGCCCCCCGCCTGCCACATGGCACAGAAGTGCAGGCACAAAGCTGGTGACCGAGGAGCTGACACCATGTCTGAGGAGAATCACAGTACAAGAGGACAGTGGACTTGCTGGCTCTTGTCAACTGCCCTGCTGCCAAATACAGAAAAAACTTCAAGGCACACAGGCCTCCCAGGAAGAGGTCCCCTCCAGCATGTCCCTTGTCGTTTGCTTGTCCCACAACTACATTTTAAGCCTCTACCGTGGGCCAGGCCCTTGTGGGCTCTAGACAGGTATCGGTGATTACAAAGACCTCATGCCTGGCCCGGTCTCAGAGCCTCAGTGAGAGGACCCATCCCACTCGAGGTTCAGCTTCCTCACCAGTGAGGGGTCCAGAACTCCTCTTTCCTCATTCGTGAAACTTCAGGGCATCTCCCACTCAAGAACACTAACATCCAACAGTAAAAACATTCATTTTTCTCAGCATAACACTCTCTAATAACATGCTGACAATACAGTATTTTTCCATTTAGCAGGACTCCAGGCCCGCCCTTCCGCACAAGGAGGTGCAAGAAGCTCCTTCCCGCTAGCCTGAGGCCAAGTGTCACCTCTCTCAATAACCAAGAAAATGGCACTCCAATGAAATCCTTTTGATTCAGATTATCTGTCTGACAAAAGGGAGCTAAGAGTAAGCAGTTGGGGTGGGGTGACTTCTGTCAGCATTTTAACATATAATGGAAAGATACTGACATTTTCTGGGCAGGACTCAAAAAACATCACTTGATTAAATTCACATTTCTCAGATCAGCAATTGTAGTCACCCCTAACTAAATTAGAACAAATTCCATTCTGTCACAGGGTCTGAATCAATGAGCTTTGCCGAATTTCTGTTTCGTAGGTGGGGACGCCAGAGGCTCATAAGGCTGAGAGACTTGCAGGGGGTGACCACTCACCCCATCTCCTGACGCCTCAGCCCGCATGGTTTGGGAGCACAGGGTTAGCAGGCTGACCTGGCCTGGAGCAGCACAGAGACAGGCATCCACACTCTCGGCAAGACCTAGGCCCTGCCGTGTTCCAGCAGCCCGCACAGCATGAGGCGCTTTCCACCCCAGTCCACCGCAGAACTCCCTCAGTCCAAAGCTACCTGGGGCCATGGTGTCAAAATTAATGGCCAAAGCCACAGAACTTCATAGGTTCACCAGCATTTTTTAAAAAGAAAAAGAATATAGTGGACGATACCAGAGTGCATTGCACATAGTAAGCTAAGTATTGTTTTGTGAAACTTTTGTCTCAGGTAGGTAGATAAGTAGGTAGGTAGGTGATTCATCATTATTGTGGGCTGGGTCATAATGTAGAATGCATTTCTACTGAGAATCCTGGTCAAAGTCGACAGAGGATGGGCAAGGTGTTGCCCGTTACGATTTTTGAATTAAGATATAATTGGCATAGAACATCATCTTAGTTTCAGGTTTACAACATAATGATTCAGTATTTGCATGCATTGCATAACGATCACCACAATAAGTATAGCTAACATGCATCACCACACATAGTTACGAAGATTTTTTGCTTATGATGAGAACTTTCAAGATCTACTCTCTTAGCAGTTTTCGAATATACAGTAGAGTATTATTAACTATAGTCCCCTTGCTGTGCATCATACCCCCCAGGATTTATTTGTTTTATTACTGGAAGTTTGTACTTTTTAACCCCTTTTGCCCACTCTCCCCTAACCTCTCATCTCTGGAAACCACCAATCTGTTCTCCGGATCCATATCTCTTTACTATTTAGTCCTCCCTTTTTCCACTTTGCTATTTTTTTTTAAAGATTTTATTTATTTACTTGTCAGAGAAAGACAGCACAAACAGGGGGAGTGGCAGAGGGAGAAGCAGGCTCCCCGCTGAGCCTGATGCGGGGACTCGATCCCAGGACCCTGGCATCATGACCTGAGCTGAAGGCAGATGCTTAACCAACTGAGCCACCCAGGCGTCCCTCCACTTTGCTATTTTTTAAATGTTTTTTCAGTGTTGCTGAATAAATAGTGTGCTTCACTTCTCATTCTCTTGCATTCATATTCCCCAAAACTGTCAAACAATCTCTGCCTACCTGGCCAGGATTTTACCTGCCCTAAAGAGGTGATTCTAAGACATTTTGCAGAACTTAACAAACTTATTACACACACATACACACACACACACACACACACACACACACATTTTTTTCTTTTTCTGGTCAAGGCAGCAAATGGTAGAATGTTTTTAGGATTTGGCCTGAGATTCATGAGTCCCACGCATTGTGGCCCCCACTGTTTTTGACTTCTAGAACTCTACATATTTGCAAAGGCCCTCTGTGGCCATAGCTGGACTGACCCTCCAGCCTCCGGCATGAGCTGTGGATGAAACAGATCCACTTGCAGTAACTTTGCTGCAGCCATGGGTTAATCCTCTCTGAGCTGAAGCCTGACATGGTGCAAACCACACGCTCCCCCTCACAGCTGTTTGAGCATTTCATGAGCCTGACAAGAAGCATTTATGTCTGACCTAAAGCTCACCTGTTGCAACGTGACTCCCCTTCATTCATTCACTCTGTCACACGGTCAACAGAGAGTTTTCAAGCCCCCGCAATGAGCTCATCCTTGCATGAGGCTCTCCGGAAGCCGGGGCGCAGGCGCTTACAGCCCCGCCACAGAGATGTCACGCTCATAAATCCCAAGGCCAGGCTGTCACTTGTGTGAGGAAGGCAATGGGACTTTTGGTGCATAGGAAAGGGACAAAAAGGGTTGGCCCCCGGAGGTCTGTTTTGGCTTGTGGTGATGCTGGTTATGACCTGCTGGAGGTGGAGATGGAGAATAGTTGGTGTCTCCCCCCTAAGAGTAATTTTCCCTAAACTTCTCTTTTGAGTCCAGTTCAATATTCTAAATTAATCTTTCTTTTTATATCCAACATTTAGCCCTTCCATCAATTCCATCTCCATCTCTCCCTCTACAAGGAAATAAGCTCTATGAAAGCAGGGACTTGATCTATTTTGTTTCCTTGCTCTTCAATGTCTAGTACGGTACCTGGCAGTCAATACAGTTCAATAAATGTATGAGGCCCATTTTCCCAGGGCTTCGTTAGGCTGAAGTGGGGGCTGGGACTAACGTTTAAAGTGAGTTTCTGAAACAAAATAAAATAAAATACACAATAAAATAAAATAAAATGAGTTCTTCTTACGAATAATGAAACAGATAGCTCACTCCTACCCACCATTGCAATATCTCTATCCCCACCGACTCTCTCCTGCTTGTTTCTGAGCATTCTTGAAGTTGTCTTTAGTGTGCTCAGGAATAAGTCGCTGTAGGTGTGGCCACCACATTAGACACCTCAACAAGCTGAGGGGGGGGGTCTGTGTTCTCTGGTGTCCTCCATGCACCAGGACCTGGCTGTGAGCCATGAAGAAGGGGAAGGAACACCTCTTCTTCCCCTGTGTAACCTCTTTTACGTACACACCAAAGCAATGTAGCTTTGTGCCGTATAGTTGGAGGATTTGTAGAAAAAAAATTCTTCTTCCCATATCTTCCTACAGCTCCTTATTTCCCCTGGATTCAGACGTGAATCCATGAAGAGCTCACCTGAAGGCAAGGGGCAGTATTCAGTATCTCTTCTCTCTGCAGAGCTTTGAGACTTTGGTATTGGGCTGAATTTGTAAGCCCAACTCTTCTTTAGGGTGAGGGATTCCCAGGAGGCTATTCAGTGCCCCCTAAGAAAGGGACCACTTGGTTAGCCCATCAGCCATTACCAGGCACACCTAGACTCCAGTGACCATGTTCAACCTTGAACTTGAGAGCCACCACTAAATCTCTTCTTTTAAATAGAAACTTGGGCAGGTGTAGAAACTTACCTTGAGCCTGACCAGGCCTGTGTATATGTCATTCATACTTTATATAATATTTGGAGCTTGTGTGTGGCCAGGAAGCTCAGTGACTCATCACAAATCCACATGACATGACCAGTAGCTGGATCCTGTGGAAGGACACTTAGCTTCTCTCTAACCCATGGACATTCTGCCAGTTAAGCTATCACAAAGACAGCTTTGAGAGTGAGTGTGGACCTAATGGAAGATACCATCAATTCTATCCATGCAGCTGCTGTGAACAGACCCACTGTTACTCCTCAGATCAGGACTGTTGACTCAGCAGTGTCTCAACAGCATGCCAGTCAATTTGCATGGGGCACTTACAATTAAACTTCAATTATCTAGTGCTTTGTGTTTTATGCATAATAGAAATCTACTTGTAACAGAAGCAAATTTTAGCTATTTTTTTATGGCATATTCAATAATCAACCACTAGTTATTGACTGCCTACTGTGTACTAGAGTCACTTCTAGTCACGGTCCTAAACAAAAGATACAAGGTCACCAATCTTGTGTAGCTTACTCTAGATAAGAGTACACCATGAGTAAGGAAACAGAAAAATAACAAGGGAACTTCAAATAATCATAAGTTCTATTAAAAAAGTAAACAGGACAGTATGGCATAAAAGGTGATTGGGATTAGCTGCCCCAAATCATTTACATCCCCCTTCTGCCTTGCATTCTTTAGTATGCATGCTGGGAAGATAAAATACTTGTGTCTCCAACATCCCTTACTCCTGGGGATTGTGTGACCCAAGTCCATGATGCCAGGTTGAACACCCTGAGGAGGCCTTGCCTGTCCAATAAAATGCAAAGCCACGTAAGAAAAGACTTTGATTCTTTGGACTCTCCCTTCTCCTTGTTTGGGATACAGACATAATGCCTAGAGGTGCAGCAGCTGTCTTGCAACCTTGAAGTGAAATCACAAGGAAGAAAGTCAAGATGTTAAGGGTGGCAGAGTAGAAAGTGAGAAAGAGCCAGAGTTCCTGATGGCATCATTGAGCCTTGAACAGCCTTGACCTAACTACCCTGGATATCTTAATATGTGAGACAAAGATCTATCTGTTCAGGCCTTTACCAGGTTTATTCATATTCATAGCCACTTTCCTAACTAATAGAGGGACATGAATTGTGAGTGGGAAGATATTTTTAAGTAAGGTGCTCCTGGAAATCTTCTCTGCAAAGATGATATGTTAGTTGAGACCTGAATGATAAGAAGGAGACAGTCATGTGAAGATCTGAGAGAAAGAAATCCATTCAAAAGGAATAGCAAGTGCAAAGGCCCTGAGACAGAAATGAGTCTGTTGTGTTCAAGGACTAGATTTCAGTGTGTCCAAAGCATCACAACAAGGGGGGTTGTGGCCATACTGGAGGTCTTAGAGGAGGGCAAGAGCTAGACCACAAAGAGCCTTGTAAGTCATGTCAAAATTCCATTTTAATTCCAAAGGGATTTGAGATAGATGGGTTTGATCTACATTTTGGAGGTAAAGCCTTCCACGGAACTTGATGACGGATTCAAAGTAGGAAAAGAGAAAATAAGGAATTAAGGATGACTCCTAGATTTTTATCCTGAACATCGGATGGGACCATCACTTATGTGGGGAAGAATGTGAAATGTCTGGGTGGAGAAAGGGAAGGGAATGCAGTACCGAGGACAGTGTGCACGCTGAGTTAGAGATGTCCATTAGAATTGCAAGTGGCGATGTTGTATGGGAAGTTGGATCCATGAATCTGAAACTCCAGGGAGAAGTCAAGGCTGGAGTCGGAAATTTGGAACCATCCACATACAGATGGCTTTTAAGTCATGTCTCTGGACATGATTTCCTGGCCAGAGAAGGCAGATAAAGAAGGAAGTTTCAGCCTGGGATATGTCCATATTGAGATGCAGAATAGAGGTGAGTAAGCCAGCAAAGGGGACCAAGAAGGAGCATCCAGGGGACTGAAATAAAAGCCAGGAAGCTCTGAGAAAAGGGTGTTTTAAGGAGAGTCATTAGCTCTGTTGAATGATGTTAAGAGGCTGGGAAAGTGACACAGAGAAGAGGATGTTGGACTCATTCATCGGATGTATTTGGTCATCTTGCTAAGAACAGTTTCAGAAGAGGGGAGAGACTCCTGCCTGACTTGAGTGGATTCAAGACAACATGGGTGGTGAGAACACAAGGTACAGACCTCTCTTGTGTCCAGAGTAGTTCTGCCATGAACGGAAGTGGAGAAGGGGGGCAGTGGCTACAGGGTCTTTGGGCCAATGGAGGATCTGGAGGGAGTTGTTTGTTAGAAGACAGATTCTGTCTGGACAGCTAGGTAAATGGAGTGAGGTGGCAGGGTATGATATTTATCGAGCACCTACTACATAGTAGGCACTTTACAAATTCCAGTTAATCCTCCCAACGAGCCTGTCAAGTTGCTGTTTCTCCCCCCTCTTTATGGATACGAGGGAGGCACGAGAGCACATTGATTAGTACTTCAGGTTCAGTCTAACAGAATCTGAGCTCTGCTGTCGGTTAGCTGTGTGATCTTGACCAGTTACTGAGCTCTCTATGTCTCCGTTCATATAAAAACAGTACTTGCCTCAAATGATTGGTGTGAGGCAGAAAATGTCATAATCCATGTGAAACATAGTGAGTCCTCAGTAAGTACTAGTTCTTTTCAGAGATGAGAAAAGAGAGCCTCTGAGGTTTACTATCTTTATTTATTGAACAAATATATTGAGATTCTACTTTTTGCTAAGCACAACCTGAGGCCAGGGAGTATAGCCATGGACAGGATACCAAGTGTCCCTGTCTTCATAGAGCTTAGAGTTGATGATGATTATAATAATAATAATAATAATAATAATAATAATAAAACCAACAATAGCCAACATGTTTTTACTACGTGCCAGGCCCCAAAGGTTTCATAGTCATGAGTAACAAAAGTAGAATCTATCTTGCTCCAATTTGTAGTTCTATTATGTCATCCTTCCCAGGGGTATCATTTTGCAAGGAGAATGAAACCCAACTCTAGTGACATAATCCTGGGGTGTGAGGACATGTTATTGAAAGGAAAACATTAGAGGCGATGACTAACCTTCCTTGCTTTCTCCACCATTTCCCCAAGATGCTATCAGAAACAGGTTCTGAGGATTGTTTTTCTCTGCATCCTGCCTGTGTCCCCTTCCCTGGTTTCTTCCCAAGTTGTTTAACCAATGACACAAATGTGACAGGCCCCATGTTAGCTCCTTTGAAGGTATCAAAGATAAGTGTTATGGGATGAATTGTGGCCCCCTCAAAATTCATATGGTTGAAGTCCTAAACCCTGGTATCTCAGAAAATGACTGCATTTGGAGATAGGCCCTTTAAGGAGGTAATTAAATTAAAATGAGGTCATTAGGATGGCCCAACTCTAATATGTCTGGTGTCCTTATTAGAAGAGGAGATTAGGGGGGTGCCCAGGTGGCTCAGTTGACAGTCCGACTCTTGGTTTCGGTTCAGGTCATGATCTCAGGGTTGTGAGATCGAGCCCCACTTCGGGCTCTGTACTCAGTGTGGAGTCTGCTTGAGATTCCCTCTCCCTCTGCCCCTCCCCCCCCCGGGGGCTCATGCTCGCTCACTCTCTCTCTCACTCTCTCTCTCTCTCAAAATAAATGAAATCTTTAAAAAAAGAAGAGATTAGGACACAGACAGGTACAGAGGGAAGACCATGTGAAGACACACCAAGAAGGTGGCCATCTGCAAGCCAAGGAGAGAGGCCTCTGAAAAAACCAGCCCCCACCAGCAGCTTGCTCTCACATGTCTGGCCTCTAGAATTGTGAGAAAATAAATTTCTGTAGCCACCCAGTCTGTGGTATTCGTTATAGCAGCCCTAGCACACTGATACACTAAATAAAACATACCGCTAGTGTGGAAGACTTGGCAGCATTTTGGAGGTGGGCAAGTTCACGCTAACTACCACGCAACGCAGGGCAAGACTGGACCTAGTGAGAAGCACTAAGGTTAAATTCTTGGACACCAAAGACAAAGAGGCCATGTCCATCAGCAGGGTGGACAGTCAGATAAAGATCAGAAGAAGAGGTAGACTATGAAATGGAATTAGAATGATTCACAGGGATTTAGTGCGTATCATGGGGGACTCCAAAGCATCCTAGGGAAATGGTCTAGCACGAATCACTTTCTTCTATCATTAGGTCACTCTCTTTGTCCCCCTTATGTGCCATTCTTACCAGTTTTGGTTCAAATTAGCATCCTATCATTACTGTATTATTATGTTCATTAAGGAGCCAAAGTATTATTTTCCCCATTCTACAGGTGAGGAAGCTGAGACACAGGAAGGTGAAGTAACCTGTCCAAGGCCACACACGTACGAAATGGTGGAGCCGAATGCACACCCAGCAGTCCTCCTCCTTTGTTGATCATATAAATGAGACCAAGTTCAGTCAAGGAGCAGGATCAGTGCAGAAGGAGTCCATGAAGAATGCACAGGGGGAAAACGGAGATTTCTCTTTGGAGATATGTATGTGAAATCCAAAGGACAGAGCAATGCAGAAGGTTGAGAAAGAAAGAGAGGGGAAGGAAGTTGTTATTTTTGAGAAGAGGGAAGATTAGAAACTGCAAGTAAAAGACAGGAGGGAGATTTTGAAGATAGGAGGGAGATAGTTAACAAAGAAAGTTCTGGAAGGAGAGCAGAAACCTCAGATAAAGTGCATGTGCAGGGTGGGGACGTTCGGGGGTGGTGAGGCCAGCCTTGGAAAGAAAAAAGGGACACAGTTTCCTCTGAAGTGAAAGTGAAAAAGAGCTAAAGGAAGGAGATTAGAAGATGGGAGTGCAAAGGATTGATGGCCCCTGGCCCTGGTGTTGCCCGCCTGCCTTCCTTCCTTCCTGCCTTCCTTCCTTCCTGCCTGCCTGCCTTCCTGCCTTCTTGCCTTCCTTCCTTCCTTCCTGCCTTCCTGTCTGCCTGCCTTCCTGCTGCCTGCCTTTTTTTTCTTTTTCTTTCTTCCTTTCCTTCTTTCCTTTTTTAAAAATTTCTTTCATTACATATTTTATTTTTTTCTGTGAGGCACAAGGTATGGGGAGGTGGTGGGGAAGGGAAAGACCTAAGAGGAGTTGTGAAGTTTGGGGAAGGGGGCTGAGGGGAATTGGAGAGAGGCTGAGGACAAGAAAAAGGATGACAGCAGTCAACCACCCACAGGAAGTACGACTCTGTGCTGAGGGCTCCCAGCTGAGGTGCAGGGGTGGGGGCCAGTGGGAGGGCAAAGTCAAGGGGACCAGGGAACTGAGTAAGGAAGGGATCGAGCAAGGGACCCAGGCTAGGGAAGTGAGGAGAGTAAGGAAGCAAGTGATGGCATAAGTAAAACAGGAGAGTTTCTAGGACTAAGAAATATCCCATTCCAATATCTCCTGTCAATTACTCACTGCATACTTCTCTTGTATTGTTTTACACAGATATTTAAAAGTGAGACTTCCAGGCAAATGAAGTGCAGGCAGGATTTTGATCTGTTGCAGTGCTTGCATCATGCTGAGAATACGTGGCAGGCACTGACGGTACTAGGTGTGATGGGGGTGCACGGTTTTTCACAGACCTGGGAACTCATGTGGTCAAGAGTCTTCTTGGCGGGCCACGCTTGGCCCTGGATACTGCAGCTACCCACAGTACTGGTTCCTTCTCTCTGCACTGTCCTCTCTCCTCAGTTTCACCACGCCATCACTGCCATCATTCTATGGAGATTTGACTGGGTGCTTTTCCTTTTTTAGAAATTATCAAAAATCTTTTAAGCATCGTTTGCTTGATGAGGTAGTTGACCAAATGGAGTATTGTATTTTTGGTCAAAAACGACAATAAAATCATGAGACCAAATTCTTGGTGAGGACTCACCAACTACTTGAGGAATTCTGAAACAGTTCTGAGCAGGACAATATGAAATAGGAATCTCTTCTCCCCGGGTGAGGATAGGAAAAGACAACATTCATTTAAATAGACTAACTGATAGACTTGTTTAAAAATCTTGTCTCTTTTCTTCAAAGGGACACCTGACATGTTGCATTGACAACTTCATGTGCTACACTGGAGAAGCCCATGTCTCCAGCTGACAAACACAATGGACAAATGCACTCACAGTAATACACAAATGAGAATATGTACCAGATGTCAGCAGTGAATAGAAACATGATCTCAATTTAACAAATATTCTTCACAGAAAAATACATCTGACCACGAAAAAGAAATCTTTAAAATTCCATCTTGACTATTAGAGGAGAAATAAAATGTTCTTTCTTATATTCAACTCATTTTCATTCAAGATACTCTTTTACTAAATTGCTTAGAGTATAGGGGAGAGGAGAATAAATGCTTAGGGAATGAGTCGAAGGTAAAAAATATATATATATTTCTCCACTAAAAAGGAGCTCCTTCTTATCACAGTATGATGAGAGTCCTGGTCAAGGAGTCAGGAATTTTGACAAATCCAGATTTTTGCTCTTTCCCTTTCACGAAGTAATTGTGTATTCCTAGGCAGGTCCCTCAAAGACACTCTTCAGCTCTTAATATACATAATACTTCCTTACTTCTCTCTCTCTCTTTTTTTAATTTTATATTTTAAGTAATCTCTATACCCAACGTGGGGCTCGAATTTACAACCCTCAGATCAGATCAAGTCACATGTTCTATCAACTGAGCCAGTCAGGCGCCCCTGCTTACCTCTCTCTTATCTGTGCTACAAAATTCCCTTTTCTAAGCTTTAGGAAGAAATGAACACCGTTAGCCCCTAATTACATGAAAGTATGGCATTTCCTTCTACATAAAGAAATACCTTAAAAGTTCCATACCTTAGTTATCCTTCATGTATTAAATCATGAGAAATGATAATAAATGTGGTTCATTGTTATACAATAAACTCCCATCCTGGCTCTTTTGTCTATTTGCTCAATTCAAAATTTGAACAGTATAATCAGTTTATATTTTTGATATTCATATAAAATTAGTACTTCATAAATATGAATCATGCTATTAACTGTGTGTATTGTAATGCTGTTTAATTACTATCATTTGCATACTACACCACTCTTAAATAAGTCAAAAGATTAAAAGGAATTTTGGAAAGTACACTGCATATTTCTGTCTGCAGAGTCCAGCACACTACAACCTGATCTTTAAACATATGTAACTTGATCTTGAACATATGTAGGAAGACTTTCTACTTTCTAACCATTCCCACCTCAGTCAAGACTACAAACTCCAGGAGAAACTCATAAATAACCTCATGCAATAGAAAGAAGATTGTCAATTTGTTTCATTTCAGACAGAATGAGGATATTTTTAAAACATTTTTAAATGTAGAGGCCTTTTTTCACATTAACTGGATTTAATTATTTTCTGTTAAAATGAGGGGAAACCATGGTGGTAAGTTTTCATTTCATTATGCAAAAGCAAAAAGATCAGATTATAACTTCTGTTGATATAGTATTTGAGACAATAAATGATGTGGATCTTTGAGAATCAAAGCAATCAGAGAGTACATTATTTTGCAAAATAGTTTTGGTCAATGTTTTTAATACTTGGATTCTAAGGAGGGTTGGCTGTGATGGTGGCCATCCACTACACAAAAGTCCATAACATGAATCCCATCATAGACAGGGCAGGGGCAAAGCTATTAAGAAATATGCTTGTAGAAGGGATCTACAGAACCTATCTCTTGAAATGATATCCAGCTTTAACCATAGTAGTTTCTACTGGAGTCATAAAAGCATTGTTTTCTTCTTTCACAATAATTTATTCTAAACCAGGAAGCCATTTGAGAATAGAAGAAAAAAAAACAAACCCAAGAATGTTCATTGTTCTACTCAGATGGAGACTCCTCGGTGAAGAAAACAAAGACAGTTAACAGTATGTTCATTTATAATACTTCTCGGCAGGATTCCCTGGCCAGTCTGACTTCCCAGTGTTTCCCCAAGTAAATGCTAGTGCTCTGGGCAGGCTGATGGAGCCGCAGCCGTAGTTCTCAAAGTGCCATTTCCCGGACCAGGAGCATCAGCATCATCACTAGGGAACTTGCTAGAAATACAACTTGCCACACCTCACAGCAGACCTACTAAATCAGAAATGCTGGCGAGGCGCCCAGGGACGTGTATTGTGACAAGTCCCCTGGATGGTTCTGATGCTCTCTGAAGTTTGAGAACCACTCGTCTTCAGCACGCGGCCCACCTGATGCTCACTCCACTCATTTTTCCTTCCTGCTAGTGTTTTAAATCCCAGTCCTCCTCAAGTCTGGCCCAGCTATCTCATCAAACTTTGGCAACTTCCTTACTTGAAATAGCATTTAACATTTCCATACCACAATTAAGTATCAGCTATATCCGATGTGATTTGAGCATGCTGTGTCTTATATTGTCCTCTAAATCTTTTCTTACCCATATCTGTTTTATCATTTCAACTGAACTGAAAGCCTGTTGAAGGCAGGAACTATGTCTTATTTTACTTATTTTATTTATTTTAGCACCTGTCCGTGCTTATGCCCTTTTCTTCTTCCCACCAACTTCCATGTATCCAAATTCTACCTATTTTTCAAGATTCAGCTTAAATGGCATTTTCGATGACCTTCTCTGTATATAAGTATTTTTCCTTCCTTGGAAAAACTGTAACTTTCTATCTTTTTCGTTTTCTGCTTCATATTACAGCCATTCATTTGTGTCTTATCTCTCTCAGCATTGAAGTTGGAGATAATTATTCTAAACCACCCTTTTTAAAGAAAGAAATTTAGCATGCCTCAGGCTAGACATGTATAATTAGTTTATGTTCCCCCAATATTTATGACTCTGATTATTGGTAATCCGACGATTTACGTAGGAAGTAGCTCTCACATTTCAGAGAGATACAGATACTGTATTTCTCCTAGGCACACTGGGGGTCTGGACCGGGGTCTACTGCGGGTCTGGACCGGGGTCTGAGCGCTGGAGACAATTGTCACAATTTGTGTGGTCTAATAAGCGGTCTCAGAAGATTAGACATGAAGTAATGGGAATCTGCAGGAAATCAAGCCATAAGGAAACCAGGGCGGCTTGAAGTTACATCGGTAAGGAAGAAAAGAGCCTCACCCCGGGGTAAGGACCAGTGGCAGAGGCTTAATTGTTACCATGTCGTGGTGTGAACCCACCGTGTCGCTGCCTGGGCTAATGGGAACCTGATGCAGCCGGCTTCCGGAACCCCGCCAGTCTTGACTTCAAACACAGGCAGCCCATCCTGCAGGACCAGGCAGGCTGGAGTCCCAGGTTTCTTTCCTCTCCAACAAGAGTACCTCCCCGCCCGCAGCCCCACGGGCCCCATCCCAAAAATGGGCTCCGCCCGTCCCTGGGCCCTGGCTGGGCTTTGGGACCACCCCTCCTGTTTTCCCCATTTCACACTTCATTCTAAACTTGCCCCCTCCCTCCAGGCTCATCTCAGTAGCCTCCAAGAGCCTCTGACTGTTTGCAGACCCAGGAGTGAGAGAACGTTCACAGGTCACTTGCCAGCAAATCCCACTGGGCCAGTGACCGGCGGGAGGGCAACAGGGTCTGCAGATGCCCGTAGTGAGATCAGGTATTGAGACTTCATCCTTGATGGGAATGGGCAATGCCAGCAGAGAGAATCCCTGAGGCAGCAGAAACCATAGGGGTCTGTTTGTCACGTTCCTACCTGTGCGTTTCACTTGTTTTGCTGCTGGGAAAATGCCAAACAAGCAGGCACAGAATCCTCCCAATTCTGTGACGGCAAAAGTGTTTGCAGTCCCTGGTGTTTGGGGTCAGCCCAAAGCCCAAGGCAGGCAAGCATTATACCAGCTCTCCTCTCTGAGGAGGAGGGGTGTTCTGGAACTTAAGGCTTCCTGGGGGCTCTTATTCGGACTCCAATTCCCACAGGCAGCCTTGGTGGTTTTCCTTTGCCGAGATTTCTAAAGTTCCCTTTTTTACCTCCCTTATCGACATGTAAACTCCACACTAGGGTGAAAAGGTAGGTGTTTAAGACAGACTGCAACAGCTGGGATAAACTGCCTCTTAAAAGGCTGTCTTAATGAAATGCATCTCTTTATATTTGGGGCATTTGTAAGCAGAATGGGAATGAAACCCGAGAAGATTATGTGATAACCAGACTATATCCTGTCAAGAGAGAGAGTGTTTCTCCAATAACACAAAGATGAGCTTCTAGATAGCTTACCAGATAGCCGCCTTCCGCCCAGCGTCTCCCATCGTAAATCTGCATTCTTACTCAGGTTTTTTGTAGATTTTTGAGGATAGAGCTCATTTCCCTGGAGAGACAGGCCTAAGGAAAGATCTGGAATTCCTCCAGTTAAAAAAAGCCACCATTCTGCTTAATCAACATTTGCTCCATCAGAATCAATATCCTGCAGAGGGTGGTTTTCATTGTTCTAAAGTCTGTCTGCAGGTGGCAGGGCAAAGATTCGTTTCGTGATAAAGATTTGCTGAAAAGGAAAAGAAAATATTCCTCAGAATAGCAAACAAGCCTCCCAAACTCTCCTTTTACAAATGAGCTTCCTTTTGTGAGATACTCTGCCTGGTTTTGCACCCTCAAGAAATCTCAGTAACCTGACAACGCGTCTCTTCCCAGAGTGATCTAATTCTTTCTCACTGACAGGGCTCAGCCCTTTACTAGGCATCTAATAAGTTAGTGGTCCTCTTCAAACCTTAATTTCTTTATCTTTAATACTAGTTCCCTACCCTGCAGTTTGTAAACGAAAAATAGTATGTGCGAAATGACCTAGCCCATGCTGGACACGTCGCAACAAGTTCCCTGCTCTACCTGATTTAGCCACAGAACAGAAGGAGGCGGACAGGCTAGAGAATCTGAACTGGGTTCAAGTTCTGGCTGCTTTACTTTTCAATGTCATATCCCTTAGCCTGGCATCTTCCCTGAATTTCAGTCTCCTCATCTATAAAAAGAGGATAATGACATCTCTTCTCATTTCAGAGAGGGTTGATGAGAGCCTAAGGAACAATATAAATCCTGTAATAGACATTTGTATATTTATAAACTGTAAAGCACATAAATCTTGTTAATTATAATAATTAATTTCTTCACAATTGAATACAATACATTGAATACTACTGAAACCACAAATACCCTGAAGAGATCAAAGAAAAATATTTCTTAGAAAGCAAGTATTGTTATCTTGTTCTAGTTTTGACTGGTTTTGTTAGAAGGCTTACTCCTTTTGAGGAAGGCTTTTCTTTTTTTTTTTTTTTAAAGATTTTATTTATTTATTTGACAGAGAGAGACCCAGCGAGAGAGGGAACACAAGCAGGGGGAGTGGGAGAGGGAGAAGCAGGCTTCCCGCCGAGCAGGGAGCCCGATGCGGGGCTCCATCCCAGGACTCTGAGATCATGACCAGAGCCAAAGGCAGACGCTTAACGACTGAGCCACCCAGGCGCCCCTTGAGGAAGGCTTTTCTAGAGAAGTTGCGCCAACTGAGATCACAAGTACACGCGCTCTTGAGCTACAAGGAGGAAATCCAGAACATGAAGGTCTCCCGCAGTTCAAAATATACGGATACCCAAATAATTCATGAAACTCCCTTTGAGTAGAAGATTATTTGTGTTCATGGCACTCATCTTCCTCTGTCTGGGCTCCCTTGGCTTCAGGAAAGAGACCATAGTACTCTGGGGCCCAGCGTAGGTGGAACAGCTGGAGACCCTCGCAGGCCCCTGGTGCCACAGCTTATCAGTGTTGACGGACAGAATACATAAGGCCCTGCCTGACCAAACAGAAAACACACTTCTTGGGATTTCTACCGGGCTCTACTCTTCTTGCCAAGGAGAGAGAAATTTCATTTATGACACTGAAGTAGGAAGCAATCAATGCATTAATGTCAAGGGGCAAATTCCATCCCTGGACCTCACTACCCAAATTCTATTGCTTACCCAATTCTTAGGAGCTGCATAGTCCAACACAGTCAACTTTTCATCATCTTCAAAGGAAATAGCATAGATTTTTATGAAAATCATAGGCACACAGGGCCCTCCTTTCGATTTAACAAAGAGAAGTCTGAACAAACTGTGAATTGAAGAATATCCATAGTCGATAAAACAAATACATATGATATAAATGAATTTCCACTCACACCCCACAACCCATGATTAATCATTTTAAAAGAAGTTAATCTCTGTAAATTTTGACTTGGGGTTGAAGAGTTCAGATTTCCAAACACATATAAGATATGTGACAAGGTTTTAGTGGAATGTACTGCTTGTGTTAAGTTCATTTACATCTCAAACGAGAAAATATGCATAACCCTGAAGAAGCCTGAGTATACTTTCTCATAAGATTAATAAGTAAAAATCAATAAATTCATTTATCCTTCATTCCGTAAGTATTTGGTGGGCACTTACAGTACGCCACGCGCTGTGCTTGTAACCGAACACACACTGATGAGTCAAACAGACTTGGTCCCTACCCTCAGCATTGGCGTTCTGATATGAGAACAGCATGTGCAGCTTCACTCCCTTTGGTATGAGAAAACTATCTTCACACTCATGGTACCTTCCACCTTACACTGGACCCATAGGTAGGAAAGACTCTATGCTGTCGCTTGTCAAAGCCAATCGAAGGCTGTCAAAGCAGCCTGCCATAACCATTAAGAGCACCAGCTCTGGAGTCAAACTGTCTGGGTTGAATATTGGCCTCCACTGTCTAGTTGTATGCTCTTTGGCAAGATACTTGATCTCCCTGTAAATCTGTTAAATAAGAGCCGTATCAATACTCACCTCATAGGGCAACTGTAATGATCAAGTCAAAACATATAAAGTGGTTAGAACAGTGCCTGGAAAAGAGCAGGTGCTCAATAAATGCTGGCAATTGTTATTCCTATCTGACCTCATCCCCCATCAGGGCTCCACACGCAGCCTGGGCTCCAGGCAGGATGACTTCCGTTCTTGACATCTGCCACAATGTCCCTTGCCTGCCCTCTCCCTACAACCCCTCCATGCTTGCACATGTGGTATTCCACCAGCCTTGGTAACCTGAGTGTGTCTTTTGTTCCCAGCAAATTTTCCTGTATCCTTCAAGGCTCAGCTCAAGCTCACTTCCTCTGGGAAAAATCTCCTTACCCCTGAACACCAGCAGTGGGGTGCCCCTCCGTCCGCTCTCCTGGACGAACAGCTGTGCATAATTCTACTTCTCCAAAGCACACCGGACTTGAAGTGCTTGTGTGTTCCATCCCGCCAGCTGGAGGCTGCTATGAAGCCATAGGAGAGACTCGATCAATGTTTATTAAATGAACACATGAATTAGTGAGTAAGTTGATGGAGAAAAAAAAGGAAGGAAGGAAGGAAGGGAGGGAGGGAGGGAGGCAGGACGCCTGGAACAACCTAATTGGGACACTTAATTGTAACATGTGGAGCAGGCAGTGAGATAAGCAAACTGAAAAGGCCCGAGCCTGATGATTATTGCCTCCTCCAGACTCTACAGTGTTCAGCCATTGGCGTGAAGATACAAGGGCAACCAGAGATAGAGCTAAAAACATAGGGAGCAGCTAACTTTTTATATGACTTTACCCTCCACGAACTCTGACCACACCAGAGACCTATAAGCAATCTTAGGATAGCATCTGCACCAAGCCTCTGTCTTTAAGCAAAGAATCCCTGCATTTCTCAAGAGGGATGGTTACCCATAGCTTTTTTCAGGTCTGGAAAGCACACAGTTCCCCTTGGTAGCACTTGCCACAGGATACTTCTCAACAGAAATGACCTTTCTTAAGCTGCAATTTAAGCCCATGGTTGCTGTCCTCAAAATTAGTTCACTTTTCAATCTCTGGTTCACCAACAACACAACATTTTAATTAACTATTCGCACTCCCAATCAAAAAATGAAATAACTTTCCAATGCCAAAGACCCCAGGCACATCAACATTTTCCAAACACTCACACGCCAAGAGGGGAGAGGGAAAATAATTATGTTTGAATATCCTATAGACTGGAGATCTATAATAAAACAAAAATCACTGAGGACTCGCTCATTGAGCTCTCTGAAAAGGGCAGGCATTGTGTTCATTGGTGTAGAAATTTCAACTAGCAAGAGCTCTTAATTTCCCCAATCTGAATAGAAACAATTAAATGTTAGAAAAACAAAGTATAGTTTTTCAAGTTTCAAAACGGAGCTCTCTATATCCTCTCATTTTCCTCTCTCACCTTTCTTCACCTCCCTCATGTGAACTCGCTTGGGGCGTATAATGAGCTATACCCATATCTTGATGTCTGCTGCCCAAGGCGATCTGTTTCCATTTTCAGGAATAAGACTTTCTGATCACTGTCCTTAAAATAGGTTCATTCTCATACTCACTTATTCATTCAGCAATTATTTATTGGCCTAGGGCAGACATTCAACTAGGCAAAGGGGATAAAACACTAAGAACAATCTGCCCTGTGCCCTGGGAACATTTTGACTAGTTGATGATTTCCTGGTGGGAGACGATCTGCATGTATGTACCTAACTTTAAATGAAAAATGTACTGTTGAAAATATTTCACAAGAATTTTTTTTTTATAAAATTAAATTTTTGACAAAATGAGAAACTTGCATCCAGTGGCATTGTATCTAAAATATAGTAGGTACTCTGTAAACATCCTTTTTTTTTTTTTCCTTACCTTTGAAATTCAAGTCATGTTTGAGATGAATTTGGGGTGTTGACATTTCTGGCCAAGCATCGAATCTTACTGCACTGAGAAGCTGTCTAGCGGAGAATATAAAACCACGCTCTTTGGCGAAAGCCTCATCTGGCTTTCCTCACCAGTTCTCTCTGCCACTCAGTAAAGCAGTAATGGCAAGAAAGCTGCTCAAGCTTTCTCAGCCTTCAGTTCCTCACCCGGAAAATGGGAGAAATGGTACATCTCCCACTGAGATGTAAGATTACTTGAGATGATGTATGTAAAGGCTTTTGCACAAGAGCCTGGCATCAACAGTATCTTTTATTGAATGTCAATAATCACCAGCCCCAATTTATCTGCTTTGGAGGAATCAGCTTATTTATAAAAAATGGAATTTTCTTAAGGCAAAACATGCCTATAATTTGCAAGAAACATCAGATCCAGAGTGGAGGACTGTGAAATTCTGGCAACCTGGTCATTTTTCAAGATGTATTAAGACAACCCCCTCTCCGCCAAGAGTCCTTCCCTGCCCTTCCCTGCCTCCAGCCTCTTGCTGAGTGACAGGAAAGGAGTGTGGCAGGCCAGTGCAGCCTCTTCCCAAGTGACGGATCCAAATCCTGCTCTTTTTCTAACTTCCTTATCCAAGTGGTTTGTCAAGTCTGCACTAGGTTATCCGATCCTTCAGGTTCTCGTTTATGCGTTCTCTCTGTGTTAATATGTTCTCCTAGAACAGGACCTTGGGAGTATATCTTCTGGGACAGGGGTATGGACTGGCTAGACCCGCCCCAGGGAGATCCCTACTGCACTGCGGGTACTCGGGGCAAGCACCTCTGTGTGGGCACCCCCCGCCCCGCTTCCGTGTGTCCTCTCTGTGTTCCTGTTTGTGCTCAGCTGCATGAATGAAACACCCAGGGTGCATTATCATCACAGTAGACAGAATACAAGGCATTTGACTTCGCAGGGCCTGTGGTGGAGGGAAGCCAAGGACCTCCCCACCTCACCCCCAATAAAAGCACTTTTGGGAAATCTTTAAAACAGTAGTTCTTAAATCTTGGGGAGTCTTGGACCCTCGAAAATCCGTGGAATACCTACAGCTCTCTTCCTGGGGCTGTGGAAAATACATAACGTTTTTACATAGAAATTTTTAATACCATTTGAGATGCTTCACAGACTCCCTGCAGTCCTTCCATGTCCCCTTTTGGGTATCCGCCTCATCTAGGAGAATCCCAAACAGCACCTGAGGTCTCAGGGTTCCAACTGTCTCTTTTTTGTGAATTCCAAGAGATCCACCAAAGTGGTGAGCCTCTAAGAATTCAAACAGGGAGTGGGCTCCCGCGGGCTAGACTGTCTCTGTTCTGGGTGTCTCTCTCTCTCTTTTACAGAGGGGTGATAATTCATCCTACTGGGGACGTCCTGGCTGGTTTCCTCAGGCCCAGAGCCATTGCGCCAACTCCAGAAGCTTCTGGGTCCAAGAAAAGGCGCCTTGTGCAGAAAGCACACTGCCTCGAGGTCAAGGAGGACCTTTAGTGAGCAGTTGCCTGAGGCCATTTTCTGGTCACAGCAGTCCCTGCTCGAAATGGATGTGCAAACCCAAAGATCAGGGCGCCCTTGGGCAGCCTCGGGGTTGTTTTCTGTCTGGTTCAAGGGAAGCGGCTGGAGGAATTTTTGCCTCCAGCCTCTTGCTGAGTGACAGGAAGAGAAAAAAGGATCATTTGAAGGCTCCCCGATTCAAACGGAGTGCACAGAATGCCAGGCCCTCACCGCCGCGGAGAAGAGCCCCTCTGGTGCCAGCTTAGGAACAAATGTATTCCCACTGTCTCCTGGAAAGGCTTCCCCCACCCCTGCTGAGGGGCTGGATTTCAAAGCAGCTGACTTCTTGCCCTTTTTAATAGGCTGCAAGTGTTCCCGTTTCGCTTCTAAAACTCTTCCCCAGTTCTCCAGTCCTCCGGGACCTGCCCAAGAAAAGCGGGTATCCTGGGTCACTGCCATGGCGGCAGGAAGGAGAGGAGAGGAACAGTTCCTAACAGCAGACACCGCGCCCTGAGAGCTCAGGTCGCATGTTAATGACATGCTGTAAAACATCAAACCCTAAAGGTAGCCGCGAAAGCCACCAAAATGCCTCTGCAGCTGTGGACCTGAAAGTTCCGTGCCTTTCCCATACTTTTATTCACAAGAATGCTTGTCCTGCTTGAAGGACACGCGCAGACTCACTCGCCAGCCAGGGTGTGTTTTAAATGCTGACCGCCCCCATCTCGCCCTGACCCCCCGGGGTGCCAGCCCACCCCCGCCCCCCACCCCTCCGCGCCCGGAGTCGGCCGAGCCCCGGGGCGCGCTGCGTAGACAGTCATTCAGTTGGCCCTTGGCCGCTGGGAGCTGACTTGGGTATTTCGTGGCAGCTGCCTGCCTCCGTCCCCCGGCCGCCCTCCCACATCTTCCTAGGAGACCGGCTGCGTGTGTGTGAAGGAGGTGCTGTTTCCCACAGCTCTGATCTAATTCAGCTGAAATTCAATCTCCGTGTGACCAACCTCAGCCAGCGCTCTCCCACCCGCCGCTGGGCTCCCCTCTGCAGGCGGGGTGTGCTGCCTGGTGACCCCGCCCGGCCCAACACCTCCCCTCCGCCAGCCCCTGCGTCTTCCTTCGCGGTGTCAGTGGGCCAGCCTTGGGGACTTGCCTGCTGCCCGGCCGCTCACCCCTCATCCCCTGTGCTCCGGGGGAGACACCCTATACCTGCCACTCAGCGGCCTGAATGGGACTTGTGAGTTATCGCTGCAGAGAAGGCAGCTGAGCCAGATGAGGCTGAGAACCCGAAACAGATGTGAAAGACATCAGGCTGAGCTTTCCGTGGATCTTCAATGCCCAGAAAGATTTATGAGCCCTTTTAACCCTCTTTTACCATGGGTTGAACTGGGCTTGTTTTATAGCAAGGAAACAAGCCTGGCAGTCATACAGAAAATCGCCAGGGCGACAGGGCCTGCCCTGGGGTCTGTGGACCGGTAGCTTCCTTTCTTTATCCTCTCTCCCTGAAGCCTGATCCCTTAGCCTCTGCATTTTGTGGGGACATTCCATCACAACTTCTTTATAACGTGCCATCCCCAGGTAGCCCAAAGCTGCCAGTGGCTTGGACCCTAAACGGTGTTCAGTTTCCCTGTGCGTCTTTATACTGAGCAAGGAAATTATAAATATCTTTTAGAAAGGTGGAGATTGCAAGGGACCAGCACTGGCCAGTGATACAGTGGCCCTGGCATTTTTTCCCCCCTTAGTTGTCACATAATCACATTATACTGGATCAGGCGCACTTTCTTTTGATGGAGAAGGCTTTGAACTTTGCTCTGCACTTCCTGCAAGAAGAGGATTTCTACCGCAGGGCAGGGAGGCACAGGAAGGCAGAAGTTTGTGGGCGCCTTTTACAAGCCTTATGAAGCTAAAGAGAAGGGGTTTATAAAGGCGTTGTAATTAGGAATGATGTGTCAAGGCAAGCAAGCACCTCCTGAACCTGACCCTGCTCGTCTCTTCACGGGCTGCCTCGGGAACAGTGGAAACTCAGCATGGCTTCAGCACTGGGCAACCAAGCCATTTTCCAACACAGAGAAGCCCAGTGACTTTTCAATCTTTCATTCATCTTACTGCACACGGAGGGAAAGTGATGGGCAAAGTCACACCTTTATTTTACTAGTACTATTTTTTAAAGAGCAATACAATTTACACGAAAAGATTTCTTTTGGGTATTCACATACCAGCTTGCTTATCTTGATATATCGATAAGAACAGGCAGGTGGAGCTGGAAAGTGTTTCCCTCACCTCCTCCAGACTCCTGGAGTCGGGGTCATGCTATGCTGGAACATCAAAACTGAATGTCCAACTTAGGAAGAGAAACGCTCTATTTGAATTCAGTCTTTCAGAGCGAGGTTAGAGGCTCCAGGGGCTCTATTTCTCCCTGATCCTTTTTTTTGGGAAAGTAGGTAGAGATGGCCAGAGTAAGAGAAATCTTGAGCATTAACAATTTTTTTTAAAAACTTATTCTGCTCACGGGCTGTATCCTGAAGGGAGGTGTCATGAAATCATGAAACGTGCTATTGGGGGAGGAGATTCTCCCCTGCCTGGGGAAGAGGAAGATTCCTATAGCCGAGCTCAGAAATAATAGTCTCCTTGAGTCCTGAGAAAACTGCCCAAAATGTTAACACATCAATCTTAAGGAAACAAGCCTGGCTTTTACCAACTTAATTTCATATAATTATTTCAGAGTTTGAGTCTTTACAAGAAAGAGGGAGTGGAGGAAAAAGATCAGAAAATTGAAGGGGATGAGCAGAAGAGGAATGAGATTTCCTTTGTTTTGAAGATTCCCCTTTCCACCCCCCCTACCCCCCACCCCACGCCCAGGACTCTGTCTATGCTTTCATCTTTTGGGAGCAAATGCATAGCACACTCAACAGCATGTGGAGTAGCTTGGAAGGTACTGATTTCAGCTCAGGTCTATTTTTAAGGGCCACTTTGATAAAGCTTGCCCTTGTGTCTCAGGTCCTAGAAACCAGCGTGCCGTCCAATGAGGCTAGAAGACCTGCCTGCCACTCCTGACTCTGGCTACTAAGTTACAGTGTAGTTTGGCCAAGTCAGTCAGCTGCAGGGTCCCAGTTACACCTCCAGAATGGAGGTAATAACCCAGGCACACCTCTGAGATATTGCGGGTTCGGTTCCAAACCACCTCTATAAAGCGAATATCATAATGAAGTGCGTCAAATGAATTTTTTGGTTTCCCAGCGCCTGGAAAAGTTATGTTTACACTATACCAAAATCTATGAAGTGTGCGAGAGCATTATGTCCAAAACAATAATATATATATATATCTTAATTTAAAAATACTTCATTGCTAAAAAAAAAAAAATGCTAACCATCACTTGAGCTTTCAGTGAGTCATGATCACTGATCACAGAGCTCCAAAACAAATATAATGATGAAAGAGCTTGAAATATTGCAAGAATTACCAAAATGTGACACAGAGACATGAAGTGAAGAAGTGCTGTTGGGAAAATGTCATCAATAGACTGGTTTGATGTAGGCTCGCCACAAACCTTCCGTTTGTAAAAAACAAACACAATATCTGTGAAATGTAATGAAGCAAAGCACAATACAGTGCGGTATGCCTGTCCCCCCCTGCCCAACTCGGAGGGTTACATTTAGGAAAACACTCTGAAAGGGCAAAATGCTGTACAAATGAAAGGTATTATTCTTACAATAAGGTTGAACTATGATCAGTACTCTATAAGTTATCTCACTAAGTTTAACTATTACTAGTATTCACATAAGAGTCAGATACGTAGAATTTGGTAAGGAAGCAAAAAAACCCTTAAATCTAGTTGATTTAAAATGCAAATTACAAAGCCCCATCCTCCAGAAACTTTGATTCAGGAGGTGTAGAGTCGCCCAGGAATCTACATTCTAAATAAGCCCCTGGGAGAGTGGAAGGCAGATCAGCAGCCCGACTTTGAGAAGCACTTCGTTTTGCAAAATGGGGACATTTCTCATTCTCCCACTCTCTGACCAGGCCCATGCTCCCACTGGGCCTGGGTGTGAGAAGAGAGCACGTTACTTTCACATCCCTTCATTAATATTTCAGAATCTACGACATGAAGGACTGGAAGAAAACAAAGCAGAATGGAGGATTATGTAGATGGGTTTGGTTTCCCTTTAATGATGAGAAAAATGCATGTCTGCTCTGAGCAGATGATAAATTGATCCAGAAAATGTTGCACAAGTGTTCTTTGCTAAGCTGCAGGGTCAAAGTCAACAATATAAAAGAAAATATACCTCCGTTTAGTTGAAAAGGACTTACATTCAAGGCATTGCACAATGGGGCTGGTATGGGTTACACTCTGTCAAATGGCCTGTTGATGTACTCAGCTTTCCACAGAACTGTGACAAAAGAGGACGAGAGAGAGAGACATTTAGCTCTCGTGCTTGCAGTTTGTTTTTGCACCTGTGTTGTTTTTTTTTTTAATGACAATAGTTTGAGAACATCATCATAATATTTCTAAAGATCATCAGTGACATGGCTCACGTGTGAAGTTGGGATAATGAAATGAAGGACCTCTCCTAAAAAGAATCCCTTTCAGGAACCAGGGCCTACTCTAGAATTAAGTGAAAACAAAGAATGAAACTGAGGAAGAAGTTTCTAGAGGAGGCTCCTAGAAATCTAAGAGTATCTCTTTTTTTTTTTTTTAAGATCATTTATTTATTTGAGAGTGGCGGAAGGGGCAGAGGGAGAGGGAGAAGCAGAAGCAGACTCCCTGCTGAGCATGGACCCAGCGGTGGGGATCGATCCCAGGACCCCGAGATCACAACCTGAGCCGAAATAAAGAGCCAGATGCTTAATCAACTGAGTCACCCAGCTGCCCCTCTGAGAGTAACTCTTCACCAATATTAAACTCATTTGTCTTGCAACTTTCCATTTCTAAAATCAGCAAAAAAAAAAAAAAAAAAACCCACAAAAACCTCACAATCTATTCGGTCTACTCATAGGCAAACACTCAGGTCCGACTTTGTCTTTACATACACAGGAGCACATACGTGTGTGTGTGTGTGTGTGTGCATATTAGTTTTCTACGCCCACTGTCAACACTGAGAATTAGAAAATTAGGGTAGAAGAATTTCCGAAGATAGGTCCATTGATAACCAGAAGTGGTAGGTAATAGCCTGATAAAAAGCAGGAAGACTCTCTATTTAAAAGTTTACAAAATAACTTCAGAATCACAGAAACCGAGGACCCTTTATACCTTGCCCCCCCCCCCCACAAACCCCCCTCCCCGGGCTCCAGTGTGTTGCAGCAGAGTACAAAACCTTTGTTCACTGCAATGATCCCAACACCTCAAGAAAAAATTAAATTATGTTCTATTTTCTCTGTTTAAGAAAGTACTAAACAAGGTATTTTGGAAAGATTTCCATGAAAATGGTTAAAATGAAAAAAGTTTCTGTACTGAAAGTGGGAAAACCTTATCCTTTCACTTATTCAAAAATAACTTCTTTCCCCAAATTTCTGGATAAGCAAGGTTTGCCTAAGGAGGAACGATTAGGGACGGAGGGGGTAGGAGGAACAGCTGTTTCGAGTTAAACAAGAAGCACGCTGATGACGGCGCAGGAGTCGGGAAGATGCTCAGGTTTAGCCTGCTGGTCAAAAAAGTCATGTAGTTAATGGTTGAATGAAAACAATTATTCAAGGTCTGTGATAATGGACGTGAGGGGGGAGAATCAGAAGACAGTGCTGACAAATGAGGTATTTGTGGCCTAAAACCATCCTCCCCGAGCCTTCAGTCCACAGCTGGAATCGGAAGTAGGCCACCGCGCACATGCTCTGGGTGCTGAAAAGGGCCCGGTTGAACTTGCCAACGTTCGGGCTTGACAGAGCATTTTCTGAGAAAGGTGATAACTGAACTGCAGATGGGTCATGGCAGGGACAAGAGGGGAGAAAAGAGGATGCTTTCAGCTGGAATATGAATGATAAACACACAATGTCATGGTTACTATAAAAGTTACAGGCACCACAGACACTAAGGAAAAAAAGCCAGTAAGTCATTTTATCTTTACAGTGAGTGGTTCCTATAAGGGGTCAGCAGGTCGTGGCAGAAACTACCAGTTAATTATCTCCGCGTGTCTCTAAGTCAGCAGGATGCCTCTAGTCAGAGAGCTCCAGCCTTTTTGCAAGGAGACCCTGGAGCTCACTGGTGCCGGCTGGGAAAGGCCAGGAATATGGAGGATTCCCAGCACTAACATTCCTGGGGAGAGGAGAGAAATTGGCATCAGGTCCCTGCATCCCTGCATCCTGCTTGCCTCCCACCCCTGCACCTGTGTGCCATAGACCCTGAAAACTGCACCCCCAAACCTCCTACTGACTGTCTCAATTGAAAGGAGACTGAGACCGAACTTTCCCTATTTTAGAAGTGGAGAAGTGTACAAGGAACACAGAATCAAACCTACTCTCACCAGAACACTAACCCCAATTTCAGCCCTTACCGTACCCTAAACCACTTGACAAGAAGTAGCCATGTAGGGCTCTGAAACACAGAAGTCCTTAAAAAAAATTTTTTTTCTAGTTCTGTATCACATTATCTGATTTATGCTATAGATTATAGGAAATACAAATGCATAATTATTAAGTTTTTTTAAAAGCAACCTGGGAGGTCATGGCCATCAACCACCCCCATACATAAATAGCTCCTAAATCCAGATCTCTCTTCAGCCCTGGCCCCATATTTCCAATTGCCTACTGGACATCTCCACCTTGGTATCCCATAATATCTCAACTCTTTGTACTTGAATTTGCTTTCCTCCCAATGAAGGTCTGTTGTCACCTTTTCTTCCTGGTAAGTTCTTGAGATGAGGTAAGACCAGGAGGCTGGATAATCATAAACACATCTGTCCCACCACACTACGGAACCAGATGGGAATTGGCTGATTCTCGTAGAACCCCGGTAGCAGTGCAGACCTACTCAGAGGTGTGTGTGCCATGGTCCCACTTCAACAGCTCTCCTGAATCAGAAGTACAGTTGACCCTTGAACAACGTAGGTTCGAACTGCACAGGTCCACTTATATTAAGTGGATTTTTTTCAATAAATATAGTACAGTGCTGTATATGTATTTTCTCTTCCTTATGATTTTCTTAACAAAAACTGTCTTCTTTCTAGCTTACTTCATTGTAAGAATATAGTTGTATAATATATATAACATATAAAATATGTGTCAATTGACTGCTTATGTTATCAGTAAAGCTTCTGGTCAATAGTAGGCAGATAAGTTTGGGGGGAGTCAAAGTTACACATAGATTTTCAAATTACATAGGGGGTTGGCATTCTTAACCCCTGTGTTGCCCAAGGGTCAACCGTACTTGAGATAAAGAATAACAAGACAGCAGGAGAACAGAACAGGGCCTAACAATAGTTTTTATTACTGTTATGGTCATTTAGGCATACAGCCCCAAGGGTTTTCCTTGACAAAAACATGATACAAGGGAAGTTTGGCACTGATTGCCTGCCTCTTCATCCTGGGCCCTTCACCCTAAAGGTAGAAACCTGCTCACTCAGATCCTTATTCTAAAAATGTTCTTGCCCACATAGTCTTTCCATATAGACTCATAGAAAGTGGAACCTGAAAGGAACATTGGAGATCTTGTAGGTCAGCCCCTTTATCTACAGATGAGGTCATGGAAATACAAAGAGGTGCTGTGCCCTTGGTCACAGAAATCCAATGGCAGAGCTGTACTAGAACCAAGATCATCTGGGGTGCTTCACATTCCTTCCTGCTTTCACAACCACACAATGATGAAGAAAAATTGATACCCTTTCCAGAGATGGTTACACTTCAACAGGGTTCAAGGAATCAAGTTAACCCAGCCCTAAGGGTAGAGTATCAGGAATCAATGACAAAGCAGAGCATGTGTTTGCAGGCTAGCTATTCATGAGGGTCCATAGTCTAGAATGCATCTCTTTCAGTATCACAGAGGTCTCACCTTTATACATAGCTTCATTGTCTCTTAAACTCCAGGAACTATTGATGCCTTCAGAGCTGGAGAGGAAAACACCTAAAGCAACTACACCATACTACTGTGCAGTTTACATGTCATAATGAAATTCATCATGTAATCTGGGCCTTCTTCTTATCTGTGCACTAAGCTACATTATTTCCCCCCAAAGAAAATTGAGGCTAATAGAAATTCTTATTTCAACTTGATTCCTATACGGATGATTCATGGATGATATGATGGATGGTGACAAGGAATAATATTTAACGATGTTGTACAAGTTCTGAGTGATATTGGTCAACCATTTTATGGTCACAGTTGTGTCACAAAAGTAAGCAGTAAAAAACCACTATGACAAGGTAGTAGGCAACCAATAAATATTTACATTATTTGAAAAAAAAAGAAAATCTTATTTCATTTTCCAGTTGCTCTTCATATTTTGTTGCCAATTTAATGATTGCTCAGCTACAAGTTTGAGCAGGAGGAGGAACTAACAGTATGGGTGCAGTCATGGACATGAGCTTGGACCCAGGAGATGTCTGTGTTTACTCACCTTGGTGACTGTCAAGCCATTTCCGATGGGCAGCCTAACTAGATTGCAAGAGAACCAGCATGCCTAGTAGTAAGCACTGTTTCTTGAACACAATCTCACTCTCTTCTCACATCCCCATCCTTTCTTCTTTAAGAATTGGAAATAGTTTTGCCATTTCTATTTACCTCTATTTATCCCTGTTTTCCTCACTTCCTTCCCATTTATCTTAGCAAGGTAAAAGAAAAAGAAAGTATATTCAGAATACATATTTAACCCACCATGTCATAGGTACGCAATAAGCATGCTGAGGTTAATCCTTTCTTCTGTGCCTATGAATCAAGAAACCCTGGAGGGGTGCCTGGGTGGCTCAGTCGTTAAGCGTCTGCCTTCGGCTCAGGTCATGATCCCAGGGTCCTGGGATCGAGCCCCGCACCGGGCTCCCTGCTCCGCGGGAAGCCTGCTTCTCCCTCTCCCACTGCCCCTGCTTGTGTTCCCTCTCTCGCTGTGTCTCTCTCCATCAAATAAATAAATAAAATCTTTAAAGAAAAAAAAAAAAGAAACCCTGGAGGATCTGGCGTGGTGTTAAATGTCAGATTTTCCTGTAGGTCGTGCATGATAAAGATGGAAATATTACTTAAATGCTAGCAAGGTTGGGGCACCAGGGTGACTCAGTTAAGTGTCCAACTCTTGATTTCAGCTCAGGTCATGATCTCAGGGTCCTGAGATAGAGCCCTTCATCAGGTTCCGTGCTCAGTGGGGAGTCTGTCTGTGATTCTCTCTCTCCCCCTCTGCCCTTCCCCCCACTTGCACATCGTGTCTCTCTCTCTCTCTCAAATAAATAAATAAATCTTTTTAAAAATGCTAACAAGGGTGAGGATTATGATTCTAGATAGGATTCTTGACATTATTCATGGAGTTTTCCACAGCTTTTATTAAAGAACCTACAGGATCGTTTTCACAAAGGATCCATCCAACAGCACGAAATTCAAGTTCTGTTTCATGCCTTTAAAAATCTTGACAGTTTTCCGTCTACTCCATCATACATTCATGTTTTTTAAAAAATATAAATCCTCCTACAACTTCTAAGAAAACTGACACTTGAAGATGCACCATGTTTATTCTATGATTCTTATTCTTAACAGCCCCTGTAACACCACTGCGTACTCCAATAAGAGAAATCAAACTTAACCATCAAGGGAACCATTGAGAGAGTTATGCTCTTTGAAGGTTTGGTTTCCAGTTTTATTCTAAACCTTTTCCCCCCATCAACTCTCAAATCTGAGGAATGTTTCTGTTGAATATATATACTAGAACTTTTGGAGTGCTATCCAGACCGTGGGCCATCTTTTCTATGCTGTTTTTATCCATAGTCCTGCTAAAGAGATAGACTAGCCTGCCGTGTTCATTCCATGTGCCAGCAACTTCTCTGCCACAGTGAACTGGACCTGACCCAGGCTGATCCAATCAGACGCTCTCCCAAGAATTTAGAACCAGGTCCCAGCAATTACCCGGTGGCAGGTCCTGGAGTGAGAGGTCATATAGAGCCAGGACTGGGGCAGTCTTTTTATGCCATAAACATTCTGAAGTAGAGCAAGCTGGTTAAGAGAGAAAAAGAAAAGAATTAAGCAAAATCTTTTTTTAAAAGATTTATTTATTGGGCGCCTGGGTGGCTCAGTTGGTTAAGCAACTGCCTTTGGCTCAGGTCACGATCCTGGAGTCTCTGGATCGAGTCCCGCATCGGGCTCCCTGCTTGGCAGGGAGTCTGCTTCTCCCTCTGACCCTCCCCCTCTCATGTGCTCTCTCTCTCTCATTCTCTCTCTCTCTCATAGATAAAGAAAATCTTAAAAAAAAAAAAAGATTTATTTATTTATTTTAGAGAGACAGCACAAGCAGGGGGAAGGGCAGAGGGAGAGGGAGAGAGAGAGAGACAGAGAATCTCAAGCAGATTCCCCACTGAGGGCAGAGCCCCATGCTGGGATCAATCCCACAACCTTGAAATCATGACCTGAGCCAAAATCAAGAGTCAGACATTTAACCAATTGAGCCACCCAGGCGCCCCTCAAGCAAAATTATTTTAAAAGAGAAATAAAGCAGCGATAAATAAGTTAAAAAATATTTTTCCAACCAAAATGGAATTAAATTAGAAATCAGTAATAAAAAGCTATATAAAAGCTACCAAATATTTAGAAATTAAGCAGCATACTTCAAGATAACTCCTGGGTCAAAGGAAAAAAAATCATAAGGGAAATTTTAAAATATTTTGTAAATGGACGAAAATGACCATACAACATATCAAAAGTGCAGAATGCAGCTAAAGCAGTGCCAAGAAGAAAATTTATAGCATTAAATGCTTCCATTAGAAAAAGACAAAAGTTTCAAATAAATGATTGAAATTTCCACCATAAGAAATTTGAAAAACAGCAAATAAATCCAAATCATGCAGGGGATGGAAATAGTAAAGTAACAGCAGAAATTGATGAAATATAAAATACAAAAGCAATAGAGAAAATCAATCAAATCAAAAGCAAATTCTTTGAAATGACCAATAAAATTGAAAACAAGGAAAGAAGGGTGATAACACAAATTACCAATGTCAGGAATGGAAGTGTGAATAGATCCTGTAGACGTTAAAAGAATAATATTAGAATATTATGAATTATGTCATATCCATAAATTTCACAACTTAGATGAAATAGACAAAGTCCTGGGGCGCCTGGGTGGCTCAGTCGTTAAACGTCTGCCTTACGCTCGGGTCATGATCCCAGGGTCCTGGAAGCGAGCCCCGCATCAGGCTCCCTGCTCTGCGGGAAGTCTGCTTCTCCCTCTCCCACTCCGCGCTTGTGTTCCCTCTCTCGCTGTGTCTCTCTCTGTCAAATAAATAAATACAATCTTAAAAAAAAAAAAAAAAAAGAAAACAAAGTCCTTGAAGGACACAAACTACCACAGCTTCCTGAAGAAGAAATAGGTAATCTGAAAGCTCTGTATCTATTAAATAAATTAGATTAATATCTCAGAATTTCCTTAAAAATAAATCTCCAGGTCCAGATGGCTCCACCAGTGAATTCTACCAAACATCTAAGAAAGAAATAATACCCATTGTGTACAAACTCTTTCAGAAAATAATAGAGAAAGCAACATTTTACAGCTCATTTTATGAGTTTACAATTACCCTGACACCAAAACTAGACCAATATCACACACAAAAAGTTATAGACCAATATTCTCATGAATATAGACAAAACAATCCTTAGCAAAATATTAGCAAATTGAATCTAACAACATATAAAAAGGATAATACATCGTGACCAAGTGGGATTTTTTTTTTTTTAATGAATTCCAGGCTATTTTGACATTTGGAAATCAGTCTGTATGATCCACTGTATTAACAAACTAAGAGATAAACAATATAATCACTTGAAAAAATTCAATACCCATTCATGATAAAAAAGAAAATCGCAAAAAAAAACTAGAAGAGAAGGGAACTTCCTTAGCCTGATAGAGGTGGCTACCAAAAATCTAGAGCTAATATCATATTTTATAGTGAAAGACTGAATGCCTTTCTTCTAAGATTCAGAACAATGCAAAGATAGCTGCTTTCACCACTTCCACTTCAATATTGTAATATAGGTTTTAGCCAGTGCAACAAGGTAAGAAAAAAAAGTTAAAGGCATACAAGTTATAAAGGAAGAATTAAAACTGTCTTTATTTTTATATAACATGATTGTGTTTGTATAGAACCCTGAGTTTATTTAAAAATTATTGATAAAATAAATTTTAAAAGAACTAAAAAATGAGTATAACAAGATACAAAGTCAATATTAAATCAATTGTATTTTTATTTACTAGCAGAAAAAAAAAAACATAACAATTGCATGATCCATTGAGGAAAAACTGATAAGCTGGACTTCATCAAAATTTAAAACTTTTGCTATGAAAAAAACACTCTAAAGAGAATGAGAAAACAAACCACAAACTAGGAGAAAATATTTACAGAGCACATATATGATAAAAGACTGTTATCAAAAAGAGTAAAGAATACTTAAAACTCAATAATAAGAAAATGAACAATGAGATTTTTTAAATGGGCAAAAACCTGGACACCTCACCAAAGAAGATCTATAGATGACAAATAAGCATATAAAAAGATATTCAACATCCTATGTCATTAGGGAATTGCAAAATAAAACAACAATGAGTTACCACTACATACCTATTAAAATGGCCAAAATCCAAAACACCAATAATGCCAAATGCTCATGAGAATGAGGAGCAACTGGAACTCTCATTCACTGCTGGTAGAATGTGGAATGGTACAGCCACTTCGGAAGACAACTGGGCTGTTTCTTACAGAACTAAATATACTCATAAGATCCAGCAATTATGCACCTTGGTATTACCTAAATAAGTTCAAAAGTTATCTCTACACAAAAACCTGCACATGGATATTTATAGCAGCCTTATTGATAATTTTGAAAACATGGAAGCAACTTAGAGGTTCTTCAGTAGATGAATAGGTAGATAAACTGTGGTACATTCAAACAATGGAATATTATCCAGCACTAAAAAGAAATGAACTATCAAGCCATGAAGAGATCTGGAGGAAACTTAACTTCATATATCCAAGCAAAGAAAAGGCTACATGGCTGATATGATTCTAACTATACGACCTTTTGGAAAAGACAAAACTATGGAGACAGTAAAAAGATCCATGGTTGCCAGGGGTTAAGGAACGAGGTAGGAATAAATAAGCAAAGGTCAAAGGATTTTTAGTTATTCTGTATGATATAATAATGGTGAATATATATCATTGTACACTTGTCAAAACCTAGAGAATGTATAGCACCAAGAGTGAACCATAAGGTAAACTATGGACTGGGGGGGAGGTGATAATGATGTAATGATGGTGTAGGTTTATTGTTGTAACAACACTATCACTCTGGTACTGGATTTTGATAGTGAGGGAAGCTGTGCAAATGTAGGGGTATGAGATATATGGGAAATCTCCATACTTTCCCCTCAATTTTGCTGTGAACTTAAAACTTCCCTAGAATATAAAGTCTATTTTGAAAATAGGAAGTGAAAAATTTTAAAGTTACTATCTAAAATAGTGTAAAGAAAAAATGAGATATTTAGGGATAAATCTAGTACATTTGTGAGTACAATATTTGTATTGTACAATATTTGTATTGTACAATATTTGTATTCAGAAAACTAGAAAACATTTCTAAGAGAGAGTACTAAATTAATCAAGAGATATACCCTGTTCATGAACTGAATAATTGATATGCATAAAATATCAATTTTCCCTTAATTGACTTGTGGTCAATTATCCTAACTGGAATCCTAGCAAGTTTTTAGTAGAAATTGACAAATAGGTTGTAAAATTTATATAGAAATGGAAAGATCCTAGAATGTTCAAAACAAATTTTAAAAAGAAAAACAAAATTAGGAATTTATACTACCTGATTTGAAATCTTACTCTAAATCTACAATAATCGGGATAGTATGGTATTAGTGTAAGGATAGACATATAGATCCCTGGAATAGAAAAGAAAGTCCACAAATAGATCCACATATATATGGTCAATTGATTTTTGACAAAGGTGCACAAGTAATTCAATGGAGATAGAGACAGTCTTTGCACTGAATTTTTCTGGAACATATCCGTATGGGGGGGAAGTACCTCAATTCATAACCCTTGTCAAATATAAAAATTAACTTGGAATGGATCAGAGACCTAAATGTAGTATCTAAAATTATAAAATGTCAAAGAAAAAAAAAGCATACAAGAAAACCTTCATGATCTTGGGATAGGCAAGATTTCTGAGGATACATACAGAGATAAAGGTACAGCTTTGGGAATATAGTCAATGGTATTTTAATAGTGTTCATATGGTGATGGGGGTAGCGAAGTTTGTGGTGAGCATAGCATACTGTAGAGTTGTCCAATCACTGTGCTGTACACCTGAAACTAATGTAACATTGTGTGTCAACTATACCTCAACTTAAAAAAAAGGATTTCTGAGGATACAAAAGACACTAACCATAAAAATTCACACAATTGTCTTCATTAAAGTTCAAAACTTTTTTTCTTCAAAATGTGCCATCAAGAAAATGAATTGACAACCAAAGACCATAAGGAAATATTTGCAATACATGTATCTAACAAAGAATTTCTATTCAGAATATAAAAACTCAACTCAGTAACAAAAAGGTAAAATACCCTAGACAAAAAATGGGCAAAAGATTTGAACAGACACTTCACAAAGGGAAATAAACAAATGGCCAATAAGTACATGAAAAGATGCACAACATTCTTAGTAATCAGAGAAATGCAAATTAAAACCACAATGAGATACCACTATACGGCTATTAGAATAGCTAAAATTTAGAAGTTTGACACAACCAAGGATATGGAGCAGCTAGAACACTCAGGCATTGTGATAGTATAACCACTTTGAAAAACACATTGCCAATTTCTTATATAGTTAAATGTGAATGTATCATACGCTGTAGCAATTACACTCTGAGGTATTTAACCACCCCTCCAGCAAATGATCACACAATTACCCAAATGTTCATAGCAGTTCATTAATAATAACCAAAAACTGGAGACAAACCAAACACTGACCTTCTGATGGAGAAATTAAAAAGTTGTGCTATATTCATACAACAGAATACTACTCATCAATGAAAAGAATGGCCTACAGATATATATAAGAACCCTGTCATCTCAGGGTACCTGGGTGTCTCAGTCGGTTAAGCGTCAGACTTTTGATTTCGGCTCAGGTCATGATCTCAGCATCCTGAGATTGAGCCCCACATCGGGCTCCCTGCTGGGCATGCAGTCTGCTTGAGATTCTCTCCCTCCCTGCCCCCTGTTCCTCCCCCACCACGCTCTCTGTCTCTTTCTCTCTAAAATAATAAATAAATAAATCTTTTTTTAAAAAAAGAACATTGTCTCGAAGGCATTATGCTCAGTGAACAAAATCAGACACAAAGATTATGTATGTTATATATGTGAAATGTTAGAAAGAGCAAGACTACCTCATTGTTATAGAAAGCAGTTCAGTGGTTTCGGGAGCTGGGATTGAGGGGTAGGGGAAAAAGGGAACTTTTTAGGATGATGGAAGTGCTGTATGTATTGATTTATGAGAGTGGTTAAAAAAGTGTATAAAAAACACATCAAGCTATGCACTTAGAATGAGTGCATTCTATTAGATATATGATATAAGTGAATAAAGTTGTTTGGTAAAGTTAATTTGGTATGGCTAAAATATACAATGTTTATGGACAGAATGGGCAACAAAAAAGGCTATATAGGGTGGCAGGGGGTGGGTCATGATGTTTTTTCATCCCACGCAAATTGTATATTTTGTTTAAAATATGTTTTAAAATGTTATATGCTAAAAAATGGCTCAGACTATTTTTGAAAGACAACATGTAATAAATCAGGAATCCTCTTCTGACCATGACCCAGAACAGGAAGAACATTCTACCTCATGACCCACTATACAAATACACATATAACAGTGCTTATCCCTTTCTACATGCAATGAATATGTATATAAACACTCGTAGGAGTAGGAATATTTCCTACTTTATCCTTTTTTGTTTTTTTTAAAGATTTTATTCATTTATTTGAGAGAGAGAGCATGAGATGGGGGAGGGTCAGAGGGAGAAGCAGACTCCCTGTTGAGCAGGGAGCCTGATGCGGGACTCAATCCCGGGACTCCAGGATCATGACCTGAGCCGAAGGCAGTCGCTTAACCAACTGAGCCACCCAGGCGCCCCTATTTTATCCTTTCTGAAATGTAGTTTCAACCCTTTATATTTATGTCACGACCCTCCAATGGGTTATGACCTTCAGCTTGAAAAACACTATATTAAAAACCTACCTGACACAGTTAAAGGTTATGGTTAAGCAACTTAACTTTAGTTTCTAGATAAAATCAAGTTTCAGAGCAGAAGAGTTTAGAAGAGACTGGGGAAAACTGAGAGGTAAAAAAAAGGATTAGGGACATAAATATATAGGGACGGTCCTAGTTTATCCCTTCCAGCTGTGTGGAGGAAGATGGGCTGGAGGAGCTTTAAGTGCCCGTGACTGGCAGACCTGCTTCACGCTTGGTTATGGCACCAACTAGCTGTATGATCTTAATTAATTTGACCTCTCTGAGTTTCAGTTCCCTTGTCTTAAACAAAACAAAACAAAACAAAACAAAAAAAACTTAATAAGACTTACCCCATAGAGTTGTATAAGGACTAAGTGAGATCGCATGTAAAGAGCAAGCACAGAGCAGTTTTCCTTTCTAATTTTTCATGACATAGATCTTATAGCCAAACACAGAGGCTCCTTTATGAAAAAGAAAAGGAAAGTACTCAGAGTGAGCCAAGAATGCTCACAGCATATCTGAACGGCCGTAAGGCACAGGAAGGTTGTTTACTCTGTGTCTGAGATGAAGGTAGAGTTAGAGCAGGCAAGGTTAACTCATAGCTGGATTTCATGCAGATATCAAATTGTATCTTCTTCTCCATACTCTGTTCTAAATGGAGCTATTTGCTCATAAACAGTTATAATTTGTAATTAGAAATTATATAATGTTAGTTGCCAATTTCTGTCAGCTGTAGACAAGTGTCCTAAAAGGCCTGCCTTGCTTTCCTTCACTTCTTCATCTTCCCATTTCGTCCTCATCCCCCTGCCCTCTTGCTTCCTTCTGCCCCTTCATTCTACTAAAATTTCCCTCCTTAAAATCACCAGTGATGAGGTCAGCTGTTTAAAATTGTGGTCTGCAAACCCTAGAAGGAAGCAGGGAAGGGGAGCCAGGGCTAGATCCTTTCAGAGAGTCTGCAAACAGAAAAACAATTACTTAAAGCAATTCAGGACTATAGTTAAATAATTTCATAATAATAATAAAGCAATTCAAGATTATAGAAAAGAAAAATTTCAGAAACAACTTTTACTTGTGTATTTAAATTTTGTTACTTAACATCCAGTGCAATATTGGTTGCAGGGGTGGAATTCAGTGACTCATCACTTCCATACAACACCCAGCGCTCATCACAAATGCCCTCCTTAAGACCCATCGCCCATCTAGCCCATCCCCCACCCGCCTCCCTCCATCAACCCTCAGTTTGTTCTCTATCATATGTGGAATGTAAGAAAGAAAACAGATGAACATACGGGAAGGGGGAAAAGAAAAAAAGGAGAGAGGGAAACAAACTAGAAACAACCTTTAAAAATTATCATTAAAATCTTCTGAAAAACAAGTAAGTCATGGGATGTAAAGTACAGCATATGGAATATAAGCAATAATATTTTAATAACTTTGTATGGTGACAGATGATAACTAGACTTATCATGGTGATCATTTCATAATGTATATAAATGTCGAATCAGAATGTTGTACACCTGAAACTAATATAATATTGTATGTCAACTGTATTTCAATGAAACAAATCTAAGAATTAAAAAATAAGATATCACATTTGTGAAACAGGAATGGAATGATAAAAAAGAAGCTTTAAAAAATGTACTTTAAAAAAATTTTTAATGCAAAATGAAAAACCCCACAGAAAGTTTAAGAGATAAAGTGTGTAAATCTCCCAGACAGTAGCACAAAAATATCAAGAAATGGAAAATAGGGGAAAAAAGAGTAGACAATTAGAAGATCAACTCAGGAGGTATAATGTGAAAAACAAAAGTTCTAGAATAGAACACCAAAAATAGAAAATAGAAAACTATCAAAGAGGGGCGCCTGGGTGGCTCAGTCGGTTAAGTGGCTGCCTTCAGCTCAGGTCATGCATGATCCCAGAGTCCTCAGATGGAGCCCCGCATCGGGCTTCCTGCTCAGCAGGGAGTCTGCTTCTCCCTCTCCCTCTGCCTGCCACTCCCCCTGCTTGTGCTCTCTCAAATAAATAACTAAAATCTTAAAAAAAAAAAAAAAAGAATTAAAAAAAAATTTACCTGTGTTTCTAGATAGAAAAGGTCTGCTAAGGGTCCAGCACAATGAATGAAAAGAAACCCACATACAGGCATATCATACTTAAATTTAGCCTGAGGACAAAGATATTACAAATGGGAAAGAGAGTGAGAGAGAGAAAAGAGAAAGAATAGTTCATGTACTAATGATCACAAATCAGAATGACTTCAGACATCTCAACAGCAACCACGTGAGCAACCTCCAACAATGATGGCTTCTAAATTACTTCCCACCTCGTCAAATAACAACCAAATATGAACATAGAATACAGATTTTTAAAAATATACCCATCATACCTCCCACACTTAAATTTATATGCTGAAGCCCTAACTCCCAAAGTAGCTATATTTGAAGAGGGGATCGCTAAGGAAGTAATTAAGGCAAAATGAGGTCAAAGCATGGGGCACTTATCTGATAGGATTAGTGTCCTTATGAGAAGAGACACCAGAGAGTTCCTTTGCACTCTGCACACCCATGGAGGAAAGGTATATGAGGACACAGCAAGAAGGCAGCTATCTACACACCAGGAAGAGAGCTCTCAGTGGGAACAGAATTGACTGGCACCTTGATATGAGACTTGTAGCCTCCAAAACTGTGAGAAATAAATTTTTATTGTTTAAGCCTGCCAGGCTGTGGTATTTTGTTGGGGCAGCCCGAGCTGACTAATACAACACTAAAATTTACCTCCCACTCATCCTTTCTCTGGAAGCTACTAGAAAATGTGCTGTAGCAAAGCAAGAGAGCAGACATGAGGAAGAGGAAGAAACAGCAGTCAGGAAATAGGAGCCCCAATGTAGAGAGGCAATAAAGATTCTGGAAGGAAGGAGATCTAGGTGATCAGTGTGTACCAAACACAGAGGGCACTGTCCAGATGGGAACAGATCAGGTCCAGGAGAAACTTCTTTGAGAAGCTAAACTCAATAGAGTACCTAATGTGAATGAACATTTTTAGGAGGCAACTAGACAAATGATGGAGATTCTGGGGTTGAATTCCTAAAGCCATTCCCCCCAAGTTAAAAACGAAGCAAAGGAGAAAAATGAACTATTTGTCAACCCGGGAAAACAGGAAATGCTATAGAAAAGTAATCACAGTTCATCTTAAATGCTCCCACTACGGTCGGTATACAGGGTCATTGTATTGCAATATATCCATTTCAAGAGGTGGGCCCCAGGGGAATAGGACATGTTTCTGGGTGGGATGGGGTAGAGAGGAGAAAAGAGAACTAAATTCTCATCTTCTGTAATAGGAAGTTCACATATAATACCTCAAACTGAAGGGAGAATCGAGGTGTAGCTCTGCTGTCACATTACTTGGAGACATGGGGACAAGCACAGAAAGTAGAGGCTGGAACAGGACAGTGATTGCCTTTCCGGAAGGCGCAGGAGGGGGCAGGGTGAAGGACTGGTGTTTCACCTAACAAACCTTGCAGATCTAGGTGACTTTTCAACTATGCATATGTGTAACTTTGATAAAAATAAAAGCTTAATGTTTGTGTTTTCAAAACCAAACATCCAAGTCTTTCACTTCTACACTACAAGGTAATTTCTTTTTCAGATTTTATTTATTTGAGAGAGAGAGAGAGCTCAAGCAGGGGAAGGGGCAGAGGGACAAGCAGACTCCCTGCTGAGTGCGGGGCTCAAATCAGGGATAATGCAGGGCTCCATCCCTGGACCCTGGGATCATGACCTGAGCCAAAGGCAGACGCTTAACGACTGAGCCACCGCTTAACTGACTGAGCCAGCCAGGCACTCCTACAAGTTAATTTCTTACTGCCATACATACCCAGACACACTAACCCCAGCATTTCCCCCGGTTATATCATGGCTTGTCATAATCTTTGTTTTGTTCCAGGGTGTTTTCTAGTAAAAGATGGCACATTTCAAAATGAGGATAAGGACAAAGACAAAGTATAGTCAGATTTTCCCCCCATTATATCTGAAAATGTCCAAATTGACTTAAAATGGAAATTACAGAATAATAGGTAGGAATAAATCCAAAGGTATCAGTACCATAATAAATCAAGGTTACTAATTTCACAAGAGATTCTCAGCTTGAGTTAAAACTGAATCAAAACAATCCAACAACTATAATAACACCACACCACACACAGACACACACACACACCCCTCTTGGTGACCTTTACACTAAAGTTTCCTCTGTCTGGGATCCTGTTATTCTACCTCTGTCCTCATCACCCCAGGAGCCTCCTCTGGAGAACCTTTCTCTCCTCCCTCAAGCTCTGCTTAAAGGTAACCTCCTCTGTAAAGTCTTTTTGGAGCCTGCTGGCTCAGTTGGTTGTCCTCCTCTGTGTTCTCAGAACCCTGTGTGTTTATCCCTTGTCCATAGTGATTGCCTTGACAATAGTCCCCTCTGATTGTCTGCCCAGGAGCCCCCTAGAGGGAGTTTCCCTGGGTGCCTCTCACACAAAGCTTGACATGCCAGATGCCCTGCCCGTTGGCCACAGCGAACAAGACCACAGAAGCATCAGACCAAGGAGATTCAATCTATAGGTGGTCTATATGTGGGTAGAGATTGATAAGGTGATAGAAATAAAATAACCTTTACTAGACTATGGCATCCTCTCAATTGAAACATCGGATTGGGTACTTGGTATGAGGAGAAGAAGCTGAAAGACAAGAGAGAAGACAGTATTTAGATCTCCTGAGGCAGTTGGGAAGTCATTGGTAAGAGGTCTTGATGAGTAGGAGCCATGAGGTAGAGAAAAGATACACGAGGGGAGTGAGATTACGGAGCAGACGTGGGAGAAGCACACAGGAACTGAGTCACCCCAACAGCTGTAGCTGCGTGGAGAGGTTATGCAAGCTCCCGGGGATCCTGCCCTCTTCCCCACATTTACACAGCATCCCCACTTCCCAGAGGCTGGCAGGGAAAGCTGGTCCTGCTCCGTGGGATTCCTATGGTCCTGACATGAGACACTGGAGGGGCACTCTGTTCCTGGCTACCGAAGAAAGCCTAACAGGCACAACCAGCCCCTGCCGCCCTGCATTGGCCCTTCGCGCTCGTACTTCTCCCCCTCCAGCCTGGAAGCTCGCTGCTGGTACCATTTGCTGGTGTAATCTGCTGTGCCTCGCCCGAGGCTCGGTGCCTGGGCCAGAGCAGAGCCTAATACTTGCTGCTTGAGTTAAGTAAAAGGATGCATGATTAATTAAATGTCTCATAAGTGTGTGTGGGTCCATGTTGTGAATCTCCCATAGAACTTCTCAAAGAGTACGCAATGACTTTTGTCAACTCCCCAGGACCGTGTCTGGTAGAGAACCAGAGGCAAATGGCTGAAGGAAAAACATTTACTGGTGTGGAGGAGCCGACAAAATATCTGCTAAAAACGCGGGAGGATTAGGAAGCTGATCTCTGTGAGGAGGTCTAAACCCCCCTGCTCCATTGTGTACCTCTGCACATAATTAAAGGTTAAAGACGTGTTGTGTGGGTTGTTAGAGAAATCAAAAGTACATGCAATTCTTCTGAAGCCTTGCTGATTACTCTTAGCGCATTGTGTTTTAATTTTGATCTCTGGAAAATATCAGGAACAAGGAAAGAACTTCCCACCCCCACCCCACCAACCCCCGGCTCCATAGGAAAAACAGTGTTGAAATAATACAAACATCTTGGATCGACCCTCTTTTGAAAGTAAACTCGCCTCACCCTCCCAACAGGCTTGAAGTCTGCACAGTTTGTCCGCCAAGAGAGTGGGATTTGGCAGCACTCCTTGTAAACTCCAACCGCAGGAGGCCTCTGATTGAATTGAAATTGTTTCCTCCGGTGGGAGTTTGTTGGTGGTACACAACCCCCCCCCAGGATGTGAATTCATCGTGTTTGCTGCGGGGTGCAACTGGGGCGGTGTAAGGGCATATGAGAGTGCATGTGAGGGTCAGGGTGTGTGTGTGTGTGTGTGCGCGCGCGTGCATGCACACGCGTGCACACGCGTACACCCATTCATTCCCTAACGTCCTTAGTAAAGGCACTGACACTACCTAAAATCATTCTGAAAAATTATATACATTCTTATTCATCCTCAGTATCTTTCAAAGTGATGGGAATTTGATCAACAAAAATAAGGAATTGGAAAATGTGAAATGCAAGAGCAAAATTGGCAGCAAATTTCCACAAGTCATTAACCCCGCCTCCCTTGCCAACGCACACATACTTTCTAACCTTTGGAGAGCTAACAGTATTCAAAGGGATGAAGACCATGTCCTCTGGCTTCATGAGGATGGGGGCGGGCGCGGTTTGCTGGGAAGAAAAGCAGATTTGGGCGTGAGGAAAGTCCACCTTGTCATTTGGCGGGCCAGGATTTCTGCTCACGCTTGTTCTTTTTAAAAGGTAACCCTACCACTTAAAGAAAGACACTTTTTTTCCCCCTGTGGTAAAAAACACATAACTTAAATTTACTCTCTTAACTATTTTTAAGTATACAGTTCAGTAGTGTTAAGTGTATTCACATTGTAGTGCAACAGGTTTCCAGAATATTTCATCATTTATGACACCGAAACCCACTAAACACTAATCCTCCCCCACCCCTCAAATAGCCCTTGGTAACTGCCTTTCTTCCTTCTGTTTCTATGATTTTGACTATTTTAGATACCTCATGTAATTGGAATCATTTAGTATTTGCCCTTTTGTGACTGACTTATTTCGCTTAGCATAATGTCCTCCAGGTCCAACCATGTTGTAGCATGTGACAGGATGGCCAATCTTTTTTAAGGCTATATTAAATTCCATTGTTTTATATATATATATATATATATATATATATACACACACATATATACATATATATATATACATACATATATATATGTATATATATACTACATATTCTTTATCCAATCATATGTCAATGGGCATTTGGGTTATTTCTACCTCTTGGCTATTGTGAATAATGCCGTGATGAACATAGGTGTGTAAATATCTCTTTGAGATCCTGCTTTGAGTTCTTCTGGATATATACCCAGAAATGGGATTGCTGGATCTTATGGTAATTCTATTTTTAATTTTTTTTGTGGAAACTCCATACTATTTTCCATAGTGGCTGCAACATCTTATACTCTCACTAATAGTGCACGAGGATTCCAACTTTTCCACATCCTCATCAACACTTGTTATTTCTTGTTCTTTTTTTTTTTTAAGCAGGTTCCACACGCAGCATGGCACCCAACTCAGGGTGTGAACTCACGACCCTGAGATCAAGACCTGAGCTGAGATTAAGAGTCGGACGCTGAATGGACTGAGCTACCCAGGCACCCCTATTTTCTGTTTTTTTGTGTGTGTTTTTTTTTGATAGTGGCCATGCTGATGGGTGTGAGGTGCTATCTCTGTGGTTTTGATTAGGATACTCTATTTCATGTGAGGAAGCTGAAGCCCTCATTGGGCAGGCAAGTGGGATTTTCTTTCTGGTTACTAAGTCTAGGATTTGAACTTCTATACTGGAAAGTATGCCAGCCTAAGTAAAGCCCATCCTGGGCTTCTCAGGGTAGGAGCCGCATTGCAGGGAGTACTTCAAGCCATAAAAGAAACGTGGAATCTCTTCCAGTCCATCAGTTTTAGTCAACGATAAGTAAGTTAAAGCATTGTTTTTATATTAAAACAAACATAGATATATTCTGAAACATATTATGAAATATATGGGCATTTTTTAAAGATAAAGCCCAGGACCATACGGAACTTTCCCACCTGCAGTGGGATGCTTTAAGCCATACCCACCACCACCCTGGGAGGTGTAAACTCTCTCTTCTCTGCCACTAGATGACTGTGGTGGAAAGATTTGAAAAGCACTAGCATAGTCCATAGGGTACCATGAGCATGTTTTCCTTTTCTTATTTAGTTATGGAATTCAGGGGGCTTGGCAAAAACATTAGAGAACATCTCAACCCCCGCTGTCATTTTACAAATGAGGAAACAGAGGCCTCATCCCCACAGCAGTGATTCTGCGTTCTCCAAACACAGTATCTGTGCCTGATCACAGCTTAGAGGATGGAAGGGACTGAGAGAAAACGATCACAGGCGTAGAGGGACCACAGATGTACTCACACTCAACTCAGTTATGCAGAGAAAATTAGTTCATTTTTTGCTCTGTATTTGATTTAATTTGGCCTGATCTATCAGCCAAGAAGTGAAAGACAGTAAGTAAATCTCTGTTTTAAACTTTTAATCCCAAGCCATGCACTCAAACAGGTCTTCACGAGATGCTCAGTCTCTCCCTTTCTATTTCTCCTCCCTCGCTCCTCTCCAGAAGGGCAGCTAGGTGTTCCGAGTGGCCCAATGACCTCATAGAGGCAGGATGACTGGGTCTTAGGACTGGCCTGCTGTTCTCTGGACCAGCTGCAGAGTGGCTCTTCTGAACTCCGCCGGGGAATCTTTGGCTTGAGTGGTTCCTGAGCATTCAGCTGGTGTCTGTTGCTGACATCCTGCAGCTGATAAACTTGCAGTCTATTCTTTGTCAGCTCAGTCAGAGTGTGGGGCCCCCTCCCTGCTGACTTGGCCTCCCCTTGGCTTTCACTGGTGATCGACCCCTCTGAGTTTCTGCCCCATCCTCCATCTGGTCTTCGAGCCGTGCAGCCGCTAGCCCCACCCAGTCTTTGCTGCAAGGCCACCTCACCCTCTCATAGCAGGCCCGGTGTAGCCTCCCTGACTCTCGACATCCAGGTCCTGTGCAAGCCAAGGGCAGCTCCAGGGTGTACTGCACATTCTAACCACGCTGCTCTATCAGTTCTGTTTCTCTGGAGAACCCTGACTCACACAGAAGCCTACTAAATCTTACTTGATCTGGAAAAGCAGAAAAGTTCTAGGTCAAGTAAACAAAAGTCTAACCTGAATCAAAAAAACAGAGAGTCACAGCCCCTCAATCAATCCCCAGACTTGAAGCTAGTATATAGATGCAAAATCCCCTGAATGAAGGCGAGGTCAGGGCCCCTTAAAAAAGGACCCCAATCTACTGCTAAAAATGTATACCATTAATGTTTCTCCCAGCCTTCCCCAAAGGGATCTATGGCCTTTTACCAGGGTTACTGTGCATTGAGGGAAGGGAAATAATCAGAACTTCCAGAAACTACTGAACGCTGGCTCTGAACTTTACAGAGTTCCAGGAGACCCAAAATGTTGCTGTGGTCTATTGGTCAAAATAAAAGCTTAGGGAGGTCAGATGATCAATGGAGTCTGTCTCACAGTGGACCCAGTGGGTCCCCAAAGCCATCCTGGGTCATTTCCTGAGTTCTGGAATATATAATTGGGATAGACCTACTTGGCAGCTAGCAGAATCCCCACACTGGCCCCCTGACCTGTGAAGGGGACTGTGGGAAATGCTAAGCAGAAGCCATTAGAACTGCCTCTACCTAAGAAAACAGTAAACCAAAAGCTACACCACACTCCTGGAAGGATTGTAGAGGTTAGTGCCACCAGCAAGGATCTGAAAGACACAGAGGCAGTGACTCCCACCACATCCCCATTCAACTCACCCACTGACCTATGCAGAAGACGGATGGATCATGGACAGTAACAATCGATTATCATAAGCTTAACCAGGTGATGACTCCAATTGCAGCTGCTATAATGGATGTGGTTTACCTACTTGAGCAAATTAACACATTAAAAAACTTTCTAGTATGCAGCTATGGAGCTGGCAAATGTCTTTTTCTCCATACCTGTCCGTAAGGCCCACCAGAAGCAGTTTCCGTTCAGCTGGCGAGGCCAGCAATACACCTTCATTGTCCTACCTCAGGGGTATGTCAACTCTCCAGCCCTATGCCATAATTTAGTTCACAGGGATCTTGATTGCCTTGCCTTTCCACAGGATACCACACTGGTTCATCACATTGATGAAATTATGCTGATTGGACCTAGTGAGCAAGCAGGAGCAACTACTCTAGACTTCTTGGAGAGACATCTGCATGTCAGAGGGTGGGAATTAAATTAGACAAAAGTTCAGATGCCTTCTACCTCAGTGAAATTCCTAGGGGTCCAGTGGTGTGGGGCACGTCAAGATATCCCTTCTAAGATGAAGGCTAAGTTGTTGTATCGAGCCCATCTTACAATCACCTAGCAGGCCATCTTCCTCATTTGGTTGTGTAACTCCAGCCCATCTACTGGGTGACCCAAAAGGGTGCTAGTTTTGAGTGGGGCCCAGAACAAGGGAAGGCTCTAAAAGGTCCGCACTGCTGCACCAGCTGCTCTGCTACATGGGCCATATGATCCAGCCGAACCAAGTGGCCGTGGCAGATAGGGATGCTGTGTAGGGCCTTTGGCCGGCCCCCATAGGAAATTCAGTGCAGGCCCTTAGGATTTTGCAGCAAAGCCCCGCCATCATCTACAGATAATTAGTCTTCTTTGGAGAAACAGATCTTGGCCTGCTCCTGGGCCTACATAGAGACTGAACACTTACCCATGGGCTGCAAGGTTACCAGGCAACCTGAGCTGCTCATCATGAACTGGGTGTTATCTGACCCATTAAGCCATAAAGTTGGGCACGCACAGCAGCACTTGATCATCAAATGGAAGTGGTATATACATACATATATATATATATATATAGGGCCTGAGCAGGCCCGCAAAGCACAAGTAAGTTACATGAAGAAGTGGCTCAAATACCTAAGTCCCCACTCCTGTTACACTATCTTCTCTCTCCCAGCCTATACCTGTGGTTTCATAGGGGATTCAGTTCACAGGGAAGTGACAGAAGAAAAGACTCGGCCCAGCTTACAGATGGTTCTGCATCATATGCAGGCACCACCCAAAAGTGGAGGGCTATAGCGCTACAGCCCTTCTCTGGGACATCCTTGAAGGACAGTGGTGAAAGTAAATTCTCCCAGTGGGCAGAACTTCAAGCAGTGGCCCTGGGTGTTCACTCTGCTTGGAAGGAGAAATGACCAGATGTTACATACTGATTGGTGGGCTGTGGCCAATGCTTTGGCTGGGGGATGGTCAGGGACTTGGAAGGAGCATGAGTGGAAAATTTGTGACAAGGAAATTTGAGGAAGAAGTATGTGGACAGACCTCTCTGGACAAAAAAAACAACAAAAACATGAAGATGTCTGTGTCCCATGTGAATTTTCATTAATGGTGACCTCAGTAGAGGAGAATTTCAATAATAAAGTGGACAGGATGACACATTCTGTGTATATCAGTTAGCCTCTTTCCCCAACCTTCCTGTCATTGCCCAATGGGCTCATGAACAAAGTGGCCGTGGTGACAGGGATGGAAGTTATACAATGGCTCGGCTGCATGGACTTCTACTCATCAAGGCTGGTCTGGCTGTAGCTACTGCTGACTGCCCAATTTGCTAGCAGCAGAGACCAACACCGAGTCCTCGATATGACACCATTCCCTGGGGTGATCAGCCAGCTAGCTGGTGGCAGGTTGATTATACTGGACCACCTCCATCATGGAAGGGTAATATTTTGTTCTTACTGGAATAGACATTCCAGATATGGATTTGTCTTCCCTGCACACAATGCTTCTGTCAAAACTACCATCTGTAGACTTACAAAATGCTTTATCCACCATCATGGTATTCCATGCAGTATCACTTCTGATCAAGGAATCCACTTCATAGGAAATGAATTGAGGCAATGGCCCAAGCTCATGGAATTCATTGTTCTTATCATGTTCCCCACCATCCTGAGGCATCTAACCCGACAGAACAATGGACCGGCCTTCTGAAGTCTCAGTTATAGCACCTGTTAGGTGGTAATAACTTTCAGGCCTGGGGCAAGGTTCCCTAGCAGGGTATGCTCAGAATTAGCATCCAATATACTGTTCTGTCCCATTGCCAGGGTTCATGGGTCCAAGAACAAAGGGGTGGAAATGGTAGTTGTATCACTTACTATTACCCTAGTGACCCACCAACAAGATGTTTGCTACCTGTTCCCACAATCTTATGCTCTGCTGGCCTAAGGGTTTTAGTTCTAAGAGGAGAATGCTTTCACCAGGAAACGGAGCAATGATTTTATTGAACTGGAAGTGAAGACTGCTGTCCACCACTTTGCACTCTGCATGCCTCTGAACAACAGCAAAGAAGGGAGTCACTGTGCTGCTGGGGTGATTGATCCTGACCACCAAGGGGAAATTGGAACACTATTCCACACTGGAGGAAAGGAAGAGTATGTGTCTAGAATACAAGAGATCTCCTGGGAAATCTCTTAATATTATGATGCCCTGTGATTAAAGTCAATGGAAACTATAATAATCCAATCCACACAGGACTACTAATGGCCTAGAGCCTTTAGGAATAAAGGTTTGAGTCATTCTACCATGTAAAGAACTATGATCAACTGAGGTGCTTACTGAAGGCAAAGAGAATATAGAATGGGTAGTAGAAGAAGATAGTTATAAATACCAGCTACAGCTTTGTGGCCAGTTACAAAATTGAGGACTATAATTTGCATGGGTATTTCCTTCTTGTGTTGTTATGAATAATATCTTTGGGGTTTTTTCTCTCTCTTTTATCCCCTATCATGTAACATAAGATGTATTAACTTTATATGATAGTATTTAAGTATCGTTAACTTTATGTCATAGTATTTAAGTTATGGGATATAAGGAGAAGAATAAACATCACTCAAGGACTTTACCTCCTCTTTTGAGGAAGAAGTTAGTACATTTTCAGTTGTATGTAGGATAGTTGTGTCATGTTAGGCAGAATTATGATGGTATTGTCTTTACTTGAAGACTAAATATGGTTTGAGAAGATGCATATGGGTGCCAAGAGCTGCACTTGACTGGACTACGAGGGTGCCCAGGTAGTTGATCAAACATTATTCTGAATGTTTCGGGGAGGGTGTTTATGGATGAGATTAACATTTAATCAGTAGATTGGGTAAAGCAAATTGTTCTTCCTAAAGTGGGTGGCCTCATCTAATCCATTGAAGGCCTGCATAGAACAAAAAGGACAATTCTCCCAAGTAAGAGCGAATTCTTCCTGCCTTACAGCTTTTGGATTGGAACCCCAGGTTTATTCCTGCTTGAACTTGAACTGTAATATTGACTCTTCCTGGGTCTTGAGCCTGCTGGCTTTCAAACTGGGACTACACCATCTGCTCTCCTGGTTCTCAGTCCTTCAGATTTGGACTAGAACTAAACCACTGTCTCTCCTGGGTCTCCCACTTGCTGACTCACCTTGCAGATTCTGGGGCTTAAAGCCTCTATAATTGTGTGAGCCGATTCCTTATGATAGATAGATAGATAGATAGATAGATAGATAGATAGATAGATTATAACAGATCATTTTTGTTTCTCTGGATAACCTAATAGAAGAACCTAGAACAGGGCGCCTGGGTGGCTCAGTTGGTTAAGCGACTGCCTTCGGCTCAGGTCATGATCCTGGAGTCCCGGGATCGAGTCCCGCATCGGGCTCCCGGCTCAGCGGGGAGCCTGCTTCGCCCTCTGACCCTCCCCCCTCTCATGCTCTCTCTCTCTATCTCATTCTCTCTCTCAAATAAATAAATAAAATCTTTAAAAAAAAAAAAAAAAAGAAGAACCTAGAACAATCCTCCTTTCCTCTTGGTTGTAAAGTGTGTGGTTGAGGATTCACCTTAATCTACCTACCTGGTTTGGTTTCTAAAGGGTTGGGAAGCTATCAGATAGTGGGAAATGCAGAGAGGGAAATCGAGATGCATCAATTTAATATTTGTAAAAATGTTTCCCTTGTAGGTAGATGAGTTGACAGCAGTGAATGGCCACACTGTAAATGACCCATATAAATCTCCATTAGAAACAGTTTTGCTTCAAAATGCTTCCAAGTTATCAAAATTACTCAGTATTTCTGGAGATCAGCTCTTTCCTTCACTTAGCTTCTCTCTGTGCAAGACCATATCATCTGAATCAAAGTTTGAAGTACTTGGCATGTCAAAGGATTTTTTTTTAAATGTGTGAATGAAAGTTAATTTCTCCTTCTTCCTTATTGAAAGAAGAGCCCTGGAGGTAATAGCTCTTGATCCCCATCCCAGGAATGGGGGGAAGGGAAATGTCCCCCAATATCACACCATCATTCAAAATTTAGAGGACAAGTTGTCCAATGGATAGTTTGATGGACCCTGGGCCCACCTCAAAAGGTGCCCCCAGGAGGGGCAGCACCTCTGACAGAGTGAATGAATGTCTGGGAACCCAACACTGAGCTCCCTGGCTTTGGGGGCTGTGGTTAATATCTGAGACTCTTAGTTGGCCCCACACTAGAGGAGTCACCTTCCTTTGAGAAGATGAAGGGGCTTCAGTAATGAACTTTTCTTCAGCAAACATGTTAAGCTACAGATTGGAGGCTCTTCCCTATTTCTTCCCTGGCTTGTATAAGCTCTAAGAAACTTGTATGATCTCAGGAGAGAGGAATTGAGAACCCTGAAACAATAACTGAAACTGGAGGTATGTCCAACTAGATTGTTGAGGGCTAAACGTCATTTAATGTATTTATAAAAATAAATGTGACATTTCTTGAGTCTCAGGGTCATGGAACAGTTTTTATCCATTACATTCATAGGAGAAGTCTTGCAAAGTCATAGAAACAAATCATCATTAATCATATAATTGATGGTTAACTTTATTGTTTTGTTGTTATTGTTGTCTTCTTAAAGATTTATTTATTTATTTTTAGAAAAAGAGAGAGAGTGTACGGCCAGGGGGAGGAGCAGAGGAAGAGAATCTCAAGTGGACTCTCTGCTCAGCATGGAGCCTGACACAGGGCTTGATCCTATGACCCATGAGATCATGACCTGAGCCGAAACCAAGAGTCAGAAGCTCAACCAACTGAGCCACCCAGCTGCCCCATCTTTATTGTTTTTTTTTTAAATCACTGCATCTGTGATGGATCTCTCTGAGCTAAGCTTAAATTCTATGTCTAATGGCAATGCTAGGAGTACAAAGACCATTAATAAACTCAATCTTCGTGATGACTTGGTCTACGCATTGCAACATGCCATAATTGTTGAGCAGGGGTTCTGCCTTTCAATGTCATTTTGTCTTCACTCTCCATTCTTCCCTCCCTCTGTTTTTTAAAATTTGCCAAACATTTCCTGGTTGCCTTCTATGTACTAGATTTTGAAAATAAAAATAAAATAGGAAATCCCTGGTCTTGAGGACCTTACAGACCAGAGGCATAGAGGAAAAAGAACTGAGAATGTGCTAAATGCTCTGTAGATGGGTCAGGACACCGCGACAGCACAGCGGAGCAGCCCCTTAGCCCAGCCTTTTATCTCCATTCTTCAAAATAAAGACAGTAATATTTTCCAGCCAACAAAATCGTAAGACAAACTTGGTGAATGCTCTAGAAGCAGAAATTAGATTAGTGAATCGCATCAGAGAACTACTATGCCCTAATTAATACAAGACTGCTCCATGCTAGAAATATAGGCAGAATAATTTGGTAGTGGCCTTAAAAAGTGAGTATTGACATTATTTTAAATTTCAGTGACCAGGGATTTAAGATTCCATAGAGGATGACCCCGACACTCGCAACAGGACTTTGGTCGCAAACCAGTCATTGTTGGAATTTAGAATCCTTTAACATTGTCACAGGTGTGGTTTGAAAGAAATTACATGCTGCCCCCCAGCCCCAAGCAGAGAATAGGAGAGAGGATTTGTGATTCCTGTCTCTACCTCCTATGCCCCTGCCTCTAGCCTTCCTCTAGGGCAAAGAGGAGGGGAGAAAGGAGAGTCCTCCCGTGATCACACTTCTGTGATTACAGGACGTATGGCCAGGTGGATCTCAGATTTGTATTTCTCATCTCAAATGTTATGTTTCCAAGAGACCTTTGAGGCCTAGTATCTGAAGCTTGTCACGCAGTGGGTATGGACCTGTTTGAACTGTAATATCCACGTCTTTTTAAATTTTAAACTGAGTCATAGTCACCAAAGACTATTTTTTTTTAAGATTTTATTTATTTGTCAGGGAGAGAGAGAGAGCACAGGCAGAGGGAGAAGCAGGCTCCCCGCCGAGCAAGGAGCCCAATGCCGGACTCGATCCCAGGACTCAGGGATCATGACCTGAGCTGAAGGCAGACGCTTAACTGACTGAGCCACCCAGGCGTCCCAAGACTATTTTAATTATACAGCTAAACTCCCTCTAAAATCCACATAAGTTTTACATACAACACACACACACACACACACACACACACACACACACACACACAGAAAGAATTAAGCCTGAACGTTAGTTTTGTAAAAAGAAAAGAAAAACAACAAAAGGAAAATTAAGTAGGAGGTTATTAAGAAAATATCTTCATGTGTAAATATTTTGATTTTGTATAATTTGGCACTAGTTTCTACATCCCTCTTCCAGGGCACTTGTCTTGTTTTAATGCCTTTTTATGGAAAGTTGAATTGTTAAACGCATCTTTCAAACACCAAAACTTCTTTGAAATGTTTACATCATTGGCAAGTGGATTTTTGGCACATTATCTAATATGAATTCTTTGCTTTCAAAAAGTCGATAGTACTGATAAAACAGTGTTGGATTATTTGGTTGATTAACCTGCATAATAAAAAACCATTAAGTAGAAGGAAAAAGATAAGGCACAGTTTGCCATCATTCAAATGGTTATTCTTGCTCAAAATTTCAGACAAAGGCATAAACCATAGTAGGTAATTGAGAGCAAAACATCTTTATGTAGACTTTATTATTATTGCTGAGCAGAAAACCTCAGGGGCGGAGGTGGGGAATGGATTTTCAAAATGTGTCTGTTGACTAAAGCCTGAAATGTGGTGAAACTTTGGAAGTGACAATAAAATCCAGGTGCCATCATGAATTATACGTGGTGATCACAACTGAACCAAAATCATACAGAGCACACCCCTAATAAATAAAAATTTCAAATTAAAAAAAAAATCAGGCAAGGAGCACGTGTGTCCAAGTGTCACTGTTGGGCTATAATAGTGCCATGCCATCTTCATGTCTCTTTTTCCTCTCGAATTGAGACCCATAAACAAATCGGATTTGGATTTTGTCTGTCTGTGCTTTCATTTGGACAACAGGATGTAGGGAGAAACCAGGAGTCAGTACAGGCAGAAAACGGGGAGAGAAGACAAGAAGCAGCAGCAAGGGCGCCCCTGCCAAATCCTGTCAATGATGTACGGGCTGTCCGCAGTGGGTCACCGAGCACGGCCCCTCCCTCGGCTTCTGCAGGCTCCCTTCCCGGTGGACAGCCAGGCCAGCTGTCTAGGCAGCAGGAAGAGCCCTCCCTTCCCAAGCCCAGACCTGTGGGAAAATCTTCACTGGCCAGTAATTGATTCCACCCTGCCGGCTCCATTACTCCGCGCTCCAGTCAAACTGGCAGCAAGCTGGGGAAGGGAGCCCACTGAAGGGGTGAGGGGGTGGGAGCCAAGGTTATCAGGCCCCCCTGCAATTAACACTAATCTGAAAATTGGCCTCTGACAGCAAAGCCCTGCACCTGACAGCTAATTACTTATGTCAGACTGATGTGCACTTCATATGGAAAGGTTATTTATCAGAGACCAGGGTTTTCTTCTCCTCCCTCTGATCCTTTTTTTTTGTGTGTGTGTGTTTGTCTTAGTTGAAAACAGTGGGGAATTGTTCCTGGTTGCTTAGATCCCAGAAACTGTGAAAGTTCTCATACCTTGAAAGGTTCCTAAATATCCTTTCTAAGACCCAGTGCCGGTGTTGTGTGCTGCAAACCAGAGAAAGACAAAGAAATCGCAGAGGCTGGGGCTTACCGCCTTGTATAAATGTAGCCAAAATGACGGAGTGAAGCGAAATCCAAACAACCAAGGTAGGTGCGAGAAGGGATTCAAGAAGGGCAAACCAGCTTCATTCATCTCACTTTCAAAAAGCCAGTCCACGATGGGGAAGGTCAGTACATGGACTCAAAAGCCTACTGCCTTAAATTATTTTAAAATATTTTCTCTAATATTCATGTATCTCTATAGTAAGTGACCCACACAGGTATATTGTCTTTAAGTTGGTGACTGGATCTGCCTTGCCAATAATAAAAGTGGTTACTAATGGGGGAGAGGGGTTTATATAGCACTTTCCCTTTCTACTTTCTACTTTCAGTCAACAAACATGTTTTGAGCACCTTTTTTTTTCTTACAGAGAGTGCGTGCGAGCATGTGCACGTGCACATGAGTGGGAGGTGGGGGCAGGGGCAGAGGGAGAGGGAGGGAGAGAGAATCTTAAGCAGGTTCCACGCCCAGCACAGAGCCTGATGCAGGACTCTACCTTAAGACCCTGAGATCATGACCTGAGCCAATATCAAGAGTCAACGCTTAACCGACTGAGCCACCCAGGCACCCCTTGAGCACCTTTTTTTAATGTTAGGCACTGTGCTGGGTTCTGGACGTATGAGACAGACACATTTCTTGCTCTTAGAAAGCTCTTAGAAAGTGTAAGGAAGTTACAGTGTAGCATGCTACACGTTAGGTATGGTGAAATACAAGATCTCACCTGAAGGAGGACCTAACCTACATTTGTGTGGCATAGAAAGTGACCTCCAGGCCGAGATCTGAATAACCAGGATGTAGACAGGCACAGAAGGGAGTGTGTGGTGGTAGACGATCAAAAAGATAAAGGAAATGTCATATACTCCAAACCTGATGTGGGAGAGAATTTAGCAGGGTTGAAGCCTAGAGTAGGCTGACATTTAAGGCTGATGGTTAATTCATCCCAAGGTTTTCTAAGTAAAAAGTATAAGGCGTCTAGTTTAATGGACATTTCACTATTCATCCTTGCTATCTCTTTCATCCAGTGGGGATTTACTCTACGTACCTAAGTACTGGGCAAGGCCATGTCAGGGAAATTGCCAGGGAAAGCAATATGGTTATTAGGTATGAGAGCAGCAGTCGGAAGACCTGGGACAGTAGACAAGGACAGTTACATGCCCACCAACTACCTATCTCTCCAAGGCGACTCCCTCTCCCCCATCACATGTGAGTCTGGGTTTTCATAAGGATTAACTTATTTATACAAGAAATGTTGAGTGTGTCCTCCGTGCCAGGTGATGGGGGACACCAAGGATACTGAAGTGAACAAGGCAGGCATGGCCCCTGTCTTTGAAGAGCTAGCATATTCTAAGAAGACAGATGTGAAACAGATTGTTATATAAAAAAAAATCAATTAATGTCCTGGGCAGTAAGTGCTAAAAAATTAGGAAGTGCCGTATCAAAAATCATCTGCAATGAAACTGTTTGGAAACTATACGTAATGACTGAAATGAAAGATATTGCCATTAAGAGATCTGTGACATGAAGTCCTGGAGAAAAGACAGGGAAGAAGGGCACATGCGCTGAGTTCTCGCTGCCTGTCTGGTACTGGGCATACTGGGCTAGCGCGTTACACGTACCCTGTCGATGGTTTCTCATAACGAACTTAGGAGGGCGTCACCATTGCCCCTATTTTGCCAACGAAGTTACTGAGATGCTAGAGAGTTAAAAATAACTCACTAAAGAGGGGAATGGTAAGGCCTGGGCGGAGTGTGACACCATCCCTCCATCTCTACCCACCAGGAATGCAACCCCATCAGCAAGTCCTTGGACTTCATTCTCCAGGACTGGGGACCTGGTTCCCACCGGGCATAGGACCAGAGCCAACCTGACCAGAACATTCCGAGGCTCCTGCAGACTACCTTCTCACTTAGTAAAAGTTATTGGCTTGTCTCATTTTTGGAAGAATAGTTACACTTTCCCAGGCATGATACCCTTTTCCTAAGACCTGGTAGACGTTGTAACACAAATGTAATTTCTTTCTTAATCTTTCCACCGCATTTACTACCAGGCCTTCCTTTTAAGAAATGTGATATTCAGTATAGAAAAACTCATCAAACTTATGGTTTCCAAAGGCAGAGAAATTGCTATCAAAGCAGAAAGGCAGGGCTATTCAGTGTTTCTGAAAACAGGAAATCAGAGGAATAGACGGAAAAGAAAAAAGACCTTGCCAACAGAGGTACCGTCATCCGAGTGTTAGTCATCCCGCACACGGTGGATTTCAGACGAGCCCCCAGTGGCCGAATGATTACTGTATAGGCAGCACGCCTGGTTATCAGTTAGGGAGCACTGCAGTTTGCACATTCACGGCCGAGTCTCTGGGCTCCGGCACAAAATAACTTTGCTTTCAATAAGTGATGAACAGAGAAGCACCAGTCCAGCTCAGACACAAAAAACCTGATGAAAGCAAGCAACCTCACACTCTGCATTATGCCCCACGGTCCCTGGTTCTGAAATTTTCTCAGGACACAAAGCCCACAGCTCTAACTCAAGTGACCCCTGAGCTGGGGCTCTTGTCAAAATGATGTCAGCAGCAGCTTCTGGAAACCTCAGAAGCTGTGATCTCTGTCCTTAACAGATCATTATGTTTGGGCTTCCCAATCGCCCACTTGGAGGACAGAAAGAGAACACTAACCAGAGTGACCAGGCTGTGGCCTGCACTTGGCCCCCTGCTCCCGGCTGGAGGCCACCTCCCCACGTAGGCTTTTTTTAGGCACACTGATGGAAACAGTCTGATAGTCTCTTGGCCCCAAGCGAGGTCTCCATTCCACCGCTCCTGCTATCTGGTTAGCAAGAAACCCAAGCGTGTGACACATTCACATCCACTTGTGTTTCCTAAATGCTTCTCCGGTCAGTGTTAAAAATGTTTACATCTTATCAAAGTCCTGTTTTTCCTTCATCTGTCTCTCTTTCACAGTATCTTTTTTTTTTTTTCTTTCAGTAAAATGAAACACCTCTGGTGCCAAGAGCAAGCATGAATTTTTTTTTTTTTTAAAGCTTTGCTTTGTTTCTACGGAATGACCTCATGCCGATTTGCTTATAAATGGTGGGATTGTATGATTTCTGATTAAAGAGTCTATGCCATCTGTTTTATAAATAAAGGATTCATGTTTTGGTTCTTCTCAGAACTTAAGAAAGAGTGCCTAACACTAGCTTCACTCCAAGCGAGGTGTTTCTTGCAAGCCAGCCCATGGAATGGCCACGGGCAAGAATGCCAATATGTCCACCTGGCTCCCTACCACAACCACCAATTTCCATTTCCTTCTGCTTACCGCTTACCACATATCCCAAAACCATATGTACGCCCAAGACCCCAAAATATTTCTGCATGAGGGGTTCCCTGCACAGCCCTCTGGATTGCTGGAAATCGGCCATCACTCTCAAAGCTTCCGAAGTCCCTGGACACCATAGCGTGCCCCTCCAAGCCGAGTGACACCTGCTCTCTGCCTGTCTGGACGGGTAAAAGCCTGCTGCGAGATCACTGGCACAGTGGAAGACCCCCGGAGAACTCCCTTAACCAAATGGTAGGCAGGTGGGCACCAAGGCCATCGCTCCAGGGGCTGACTTGGAGCGCTATATTCAAAATCATAATCCTAAAAAAAAAAAGTATTTTGGCAGCCCAATATACAAACTCTCATCAAGCTTAATAGAGAATGATTATAGAGACAGGCTTTACTTCAATTCTCATTTGGCCATATTCTGATGTCTTTAGGGCCTATTTGGGACCCACGGACAACATGCATATTGTTTCACCTGGATCTGCCTTTTTAAAACTGGATTAAGTGCACCAAGAAGCTAACTTAGATCAAGATTTTCTTCAGCATGATGATGGTTTTAAAAGATAATAAGAAGAACTGTGGCTCTAGCTTATATGATGCCTATTCCCACAAAGAGAAATGCACGTCTTTCATAATGGTTATCTGGCACTAACTGATATGCAAACCCCCCCTTGCACCGCCCCCCCCCCAGGGCACAGAGTTGTGTGCTACACAGCTGTGAGCCATCAGACATTAATGTGGACTTAATTTGAACTGGTGCTGAAGGTAGTGGGCCCAGCTCAAATTAGACATGTGGTGGGCGTTTAACTACGATATTACCAATTCCCATTCTGACATCTGACAGCCCTTAATAATTAACTGCATGTAAATGGTCAAACCCTCCCTCCCTGTTGGACCAGTCTCCGGCTATACCGGCCTCTGCATTGTAATTGCAAGTTGGGGCTGTCAATGGCACTTGAGACAAATCATAGGCAAAAGATCAGACAGCTTCAGGAGTCCTGTGCTCTCTGATCTATCTGCCTTTTAATTGGACTGGACGGCCTTCCCAGTAGCTCCCATATGCCGCCTCCTTAGAAAGACACAATATTCTCTCTGGATAAGAGGGAAATTGATTGTGCTTTGAGACTTAATTGGAGGCTTTGGGGAAGCATGCTTTTGCGGTGGGACTGTCAGGTTTCCCCTAAAACACACTGACGCATGCGTGATGCCCCCAACTCACACGTCACTTCTCCTCTTCCGAATCTGCATCCTTGTACGACTTTTCTTTCTTCTCCTTCTAAAATACCTTATTCAGATTTGAGCCCCAGACAGACAGGCTGAAATTCCTTTGGGTCCCCCATCGTAAAAAGATTGGAGCTCTCTGACAATCTAAGCGAAATGTTGCAAGATAGAGGCTATTAAGCCCAGAACCATATACCCATCATCTCTTTTAAAATTAGTATCAAATTGAAACTTAGAAGCCCATGAGCAAAACATTCTACTACTTCTACTCAGCCAAGCTAAAGTCCTAAAACTGCATTTGTCTTTGTTGGACGATACAAAGATTCAATTGATTATTTAGGAAGAGTATGACCGTCCACAAAAAACATCATGTTAGGAAAAAAAAAAAAAAACAGATCATGTTAGTAAAGAAAACCTTGAATGTTGATGTAGTATAGCACACCTACGGGAACTAAAGACACAATTATGTTTATAATTTAGTTATGTGTGATGTGGATAGAAATAGAAATGAATTTTACTTTTGCGTTATGGATGAAAAAAGAATTTACTAAGCAAATGAATGATATAAAACTGATCAGAGAATTTGTAAGACAAGTAAAAGCATGAAATTCTCAATGCTGTGAACTTCTTTCATGTGCCATTTAAGTACCATTGATATGCTGATTATGAAGTTTGTTCTCCTTTTAGTAAAATAGATCCCCTAAGAACTTGTCCTAAACAGTATTTTATTACTCTAGTTGGATACTCTTCAAAGCATTAAATTTGCACTTTTTTTTTTTTTTTTTTTAAGATTCTACAATTGTGACTGGATTTGCCCAGGTTAGGCTGAGGCAGTCGGGTCTTACAGTGAGGCTAGGGGGTATCGCGCCAGTTGCTACTGAGTATAGTGAGCAGACTGATACTGGGCGTTAAGTAGTAAATAAGTAAACAATTAATGGGACTGCCAGGCTCTGCCTGTGTTCTTCATCCTATATTCACCCCTCGGGCTGAGTATGCACACTTGAAGTATCAGCCCACTTACATCCTAATGGAATAAAAATGAGCTCAGAGGGAACAGGAGTAAGAAACAAAAATACATTAAAGAGAGAGAGAATAAAGAGAGACACGTCCTTTAAAAACCATAATGCGTATTTGTATAGAGAATGCGCGAAGCAAACAGATGTGAGAGCCCTTGGAACTTAAAATACGGTTGTGTCTTGGTCACTTCTCTGTCACAGAAGAAGAATAAGCCCTTTTCAAAGCCTGGTCTGAAGGAAGGGCTAACATCAAACAGCCCCAGAATAACCAGGAGATTAAAGCCTGAAGCTATTCAACTTCCTGCCTTGTAACCAACTAATCTACTTAGAGTTGGACGAAGATGAGGGGCACCATTGTACCAGAACTACTTTCCAGGTCAGATGCAGCAGCGTGGCATATTGAAAGGAGCCAGAACCAGGAGTAAAAGGACTTAAGCTGCTGTCCACCCGACGCCTGCCCTGGTGGCCCCGGGCAGGTTCATACATGTCCCTTTGCCGGGGTTCACGGGCTGCCCCCCCCCCCAGCTGTGCACCTGGGAATAGCCTCAGACCCAGGGAGAAGCACAGGAAACGCTTTCTGGCAGAGGAAGACATCGGCTCCGGGCAAGCCAGTTCTCGGACTGTTCTCCAGACCATTGGCGCAGGCTGGGGCCCCTCTAACATTTGTGTGTTCACCGACCCTTCCCTGTTCCCCAGACTCCATCTGTAACTGCTAGTTTCTAAGCACTCCCATGTCTTGCCAGCTCCTGGGTCTGGCTCTCCCTTATTCCATTCCCAGCCTAGCCTTGGCAGTCCCTTGGTCCCGGCCTCTGGTATCTGCCACAATTCAGGGTCCTGGCATGGCAGCCGTACTTTAACTAGAAACCTAAAAGTATTTTTGAAAATGACTGTGAGCTGATATGAAAGAGTAGAGCCAGTTCCACAAACCAGCAGTGCTGACCCACAGACCTGGCATCCTGTTATTTGATGAAACGTAGGAGAAAACTTGGCAGAAGTTTTTTAAGACTGCTCCTGCCCACCCCCCCACCCCCCACCCCGCCAAGAAAAAGTCAGGGATGTTTACCAGTCAGGCTTATAGTCATATATTTATATATATACAGTTGACCAGCTTGTAAAATTGAGAATATTGTTAATATTTTTTAAAATATTTATTTATTTTATAGAGAGAGAGCACATGCGTGCAAGCAGGGGGAGGGGGGCAGAGGGAGAAGGAGAGAAGCAGACTCCCCACTGAGCAGGGAGCCCAAGGTGGGGCTCGATGCCACGACCCTGAGATCATGACCTGAGCTGAAATCAAGAGTCAGACGCTCAACCGACTGAGCCACCCAGTCGCCCCGGGAATACTGTTAATATTTAAACTAAAAAAAATGAAGTGTCTATAAATATTGGCCTTGCAGTACCCCAACTATTCACCATATCATGAGAAGTAAATTATTATAATGTACTCAGACGTAGTCAAAAGGTACCGTAACAGTCTATTTAATGAAAAAATGTTGATGAGTTATAAAAGCAAATATATCATCAAAATCTATGGGATACTATTCTAAGGTAGCTCAACATTGAAATAGAACCATAAGAATTATATTATGCTTTCTAGATATATTTTACAGTTAAAACATCCTGACCAATCTGTCCTTCCTCCATCCCCCAACTGAATTCCATTCAGGATGATAATGTTATTTCCCTAAGAATAGAAGAAAATAACTTGGACAATAATACAGAGATTATAACTACTTACTGGACAGCATTTAGCACAAAACTATTCATTAAATCCTGTTGAATTATAAATGGATGAATGAATGAATGAAAATCCAACTGTTGTGATTGTTGCTAAAAAAATTCTAAACCAGTATCTGGTCTTTTTTTTTTTTTTTTTAAGTCTGGTAGCTCAGAAGACTTTCCTCACTCTAAGGTGGCATTTAAATGACAGTCCAGAAATGATTTTCAAAGTGAAAAGAAACATATGATTCAGGTTCCTTTAAAAAGTCAAACTAGTTTGACCAGGTTGGTTTTTCTCTTCCTGTGCACTTGACCCCTGCCCTTCTTGGCTGCTGGAACTGATTAAGAGGTGTAAGCAATCCCACCATCCCACCCTAGCTGCTGTTTGTTCCCAGCGATGAACCCCAAGGCGGCCACTCTTTCTCTAGGCAACCAAACTCACAAAGAACACAAGGAGGCAAACTCTTCATTACAATACACTCCATACCTACAGAAGGCTTCTCTTGAAAGTGTCTTTGGTGCTCTATTTGTATTTCGTTTTTTTAAAATTCGAGAGTCGATGGCTCTAAGCAGAGACAATTAAGACCCCCCACTTCCACCTTACTAGAGTCATTTGTAAACCCAAGAAAGCAAGGGGGAGCTCAGAGCATTTACTCATTTTATTGGGCACGCTAAACACAGACTGGTAGGGTGGGGCAGTGGAAAGAGGGCCTGAACCAGGCTGAGCAAGGACACCCCTAAGAAACTATTCCAACTCTCCATCGTCAGTGAGATTCGTGAGAAATGCGGACAGTTCCTGCTTTTTCACCAATTCCCATTTGCTGCTCTGTTTATTCTGTGCTACATAGTAAGCAATTAGATTTCATGCCAAATAGTTTTTACTCATTAATTCAAAGGTTCTACCAATGTACAGATGGAAACATTGGTTTGAAATCCAGCTCTAAGATTCACTGGCTATGTGATCTTAGGTGAGTTAGAGCAGTTTACTCCATGCCTCAGTTTCTTCATCAATAAAATAGAGATAATACCTATGTAAAAGGGTTCGTAAGGATTAAATGAAAAAAAATGTATAGAAGGAGCAGATAGCAATGCTAGCACATAAATAGGCATTTAATAACTATTACCGCTACTAATATACTATTGCAAGTATACTAAAGGCCTCGAAAAGTCTCAAGCCCTAGACAACTGTAAAATACAATTGATAATCATATGCTTGGGTTTGGCGTGTAGGCAATGCAATTCTGAATTTAGAAACAAACATACAGATAATAACATAGGCATAGGTAGAGAGATCAAGGCACCTGAATAGAGAGTCCTGAAATAGATCCACATATATATGGACAATTGATTTCCAAATTAAGGTGCCAAGTTAATCCAATGGGGAAAGTCTTTTTAATAAGTGTTGCTGGAATAGCTGAATATCCATAGGGAAAATAATAATATCTGTTTCATTCCATAAACAAAAATTAATTTAATAGACCTAACTATAAAACCTAGAACCATAAAGCATCTAGAAGAAAACATGGACTATCTTTACAACTCCGAGGTAGGCAAAAATTTCTTAGACTGCATATAAAAAGCATTGACTATAAAAAATGATAAATCAGGCTACATTGAAATTGAAATTTTCTGCACCATTAGGAAAATTAACAGACAAGCCACAGAATAGCAAAAGTAACTGTATATAGATATCTGATAAAAGACGTATCTAGAATATATAATGAGCTCCTATAAATTAGCAATCTACTTTGAAAAGGGGTAAAAGACTTGAACAGACACTTCACAAAATAAGAAATATGACTGTCCAATAAGCACAAGTAAAAGTGCATGTCAGTAGTCATCAGGGAAATGCAAATTTCACACCCAGTAAAGGCCAAAACAAAACAGGCTAACAATTCATGCGGTTGAGGATGTAGAATACTGGAAACTCTCATGCATTGCTGGTGGGAATCAAAATGTTACAGCCACTTTGAAGAGCTGTTTAGAAGTTTATGACTTTAAAGTTACATCTACCTTATGTACTAGCAATTTCACTCTTAGGTATTTACCCAAGAGAAATGAAAACATATATCCACAAAAAAAGAGCTTTATTCATCATGGGCCTATCAACCCAAATGTCCATCGGCAGGACAATGGATAAATTGTGATATATTCATACAGTGGAATACCACTCACAAAAGAACAAACTACTGATACACACACAGTGTGGATGAATCTCAAAAACATCCTATGAAGGGAAAGAAGCCAGATACAAAGGCTGCATGCCATCTGATTCCATTTATATGAAATCCAAGAACAGGCAACACTGATCTATAGTGGCAAAAGTCAGAAAGCGGTGGTTTTGTTGGGAATGGGGGCATAGGGAAAGGCGGAAAAGGGGCAGGGGAACTTCTGGAATAATGGAAATGCTCTATATCTTGTTTTGAGTGGTGGTCACATGAGTGCACGCAACTGTCAAAACTCAAAGGATTGATCACTGAAGATCTCTATATGTTGATATCTGTTAAATCATACCTCATCCAAACATACATTCACACACAAGGCCAAGTGACAGTTGCTGACCTCACAGAGTTTGCACCCGTGCTGAGGACAAAAGGTATTGCCCCATTCAGATTATTAAAGAAATTAAATTACATTTATAAAGTATTTGTGAAGCCTAGTTCATTCAAACAGCATGTTGCATGACACACAACAAAATGTTTTCTGTGAAGCCAGGAAACTGTGTGATCTGGACGAGGCTTTAATGCATAAAAAACCTCTTTTGGCCTTCGTTCCTGCTAGTTCTTGTGGTTTACTGAAAAGGACTTGGCAGGTGCCTGTGAAGGGGGCCATTCTCTGGGCAAAAGAGCCCTAGGTTATTAAATTCTTCCTCCTCTGGCCTTGTTCACCTCTACTGTTTATTGTTTTGTCTTGTTTATCTGTGGCTGCCAGCCCAAGGCAGGCCCTTGTCCTCTGTGTACTCCCCACGGGGATTAGCCCTCACTCAACACTCGGTAATGTTTTCACTACTGATCCTAGAGCGGTCACAATATGGCTAATAAAAACAGCAACCCTCCCCAACGCTCCACACTCTTCGTCCTGGGGCCAGAAAGCAAAAATCCGAATAGTTTTTCTCTTCTTTCAGTTTCGTTCTTACGTTAGCTTTCTGTATTTGTATCTTAGGGCAATCCTGCTTTTTAATTTGTGATGTTCTAATTGATAGTGACATTGGCCAAAACTTAAACACCACTCAACAGAACCCATTCCCAGCTCCCTGGGTCAGTGGATGAAGGGAAGTGTCCTGACATAGTTCAAACTACTGTGTGGGGTGCAGAAAGGGAGAAGCCAAGAACAAGTCCTTTATTTGGGGCATTGTTTCCATTTCTAAACCATCCTATCGGTGTCCTCTTTTCACTCACAAATGGAATATTGTTCCCTTTCTGTCTGCCAACAGACCCAGAGGGGAGAGGAGAGGGAGAGCTTAAGAAATGGAGCAGGGAAAGGGTTTATAAAATGGTTCATTTTATGCGTAAAATACATAGAAACGAGAGAGGGGAAAAAGACCTGTTCAGTTACATTGTTCCTCCCTCATTTAGGGCAGATTAAATCGCGTGGAGCAGTTGGAGAGAGTCTGCAAGGGAAGAGCTAACACTTAGACCTCCCCTCTAACCTTTGGTGCGCGCTCCCTGTTCAGTAAAAACACTTACCACATGTGATTAAAGGTAGACAACAACCTAATTGATAATCCCCTGGAAACACCATTTGTTCGGGTGCTGTTACCATCCGCCCTGATTCCTTAAAACCAGTGGGGCCTTCCTACTGGGAGATCAGTGCTCTTCTTGCCTTCCATATTTCAGTCTTTTAGAGATGGAATCCTTCAAGCTTTTTAGCCATCTGACTTCCAAAATGTCCACATGCCATCCATGTGTCAGGATTCCTGAACAAGTATCACCTTGCTCAAGAATTCTTTGACTGCCCCTTTTGTCTCCACCTTTTTGCAAGTTCTCTTGCTTTCCTCTGTCATTGCATTTGTACTCTACTCTCTTAGAGCACTTAGCATGTTCAACCTTATCAATCACCTTTTCTTCCTGCAACTCTCAGTTGAAGGTATGACTTCTCAGTGAAGCATATATCACCTCTTCTAGGTAGACTCCCCATGATTTCATCATACTTCATGGGTACTTCCATAAAACAATTATTTTCTTATATTGTAGGTGCTTATTTGCTCCTCTGTCTCTGGGCTCCGGGAGAGCAGGAATGATGTCTCTGCCCCATTGCGTACCTGATACAATCCCTTACATGGAGTTTACAATAGATAACCACACACACACACCCATTCATTGAATTTATCTTTTTGGAGGTCATCATGGACATTCTGTTTTGTTTTGCTTTTCATTAAAGTAGAGAAGTCAAAAACAATATTGAGTGAGTATAATAAAGCATAAACAAAAGGAGTACAAGAGTAGCAGCTGTAAAGAAAGTAGCAGTGGTAAGGGAGGGACGACTCTTTTGAGGAATTTGATTGTAAAAAAATGGAGGTGGAAGAGGGAGGTGGAGGATGGAATTTGGATAAAAGTAAAGACTTGAGGGATTTTTGAGGACTGAGCATGTGTGTAGGCTATGAAGGGGGACCAGTAGAGAGAGAGAGACTGAAGATAAAAGAGAGAAGTCACAATGAAGAGATCAAAGTCTTAACCCAGACAGGAGGAGCTGGGATTAAGCTGGAGGGTAAATTTTGGAAAAGAATAAAATGCCACTTGTTCTGAGATAGTAGGAGGAAGGAGAAGATGAAGAAATGAAGAGGAAGAAAGAATATTAGTGAAAATACAACTGAGTGGAAATCAGAGCTTCACCTTAATATACTTTCTTAATAAGCAGTCTCTGCTGGAAGTAGAAAAGTCAAGGGAAGGCCTAAAAGGCTTAACGGGGGAGAGAGGTTTGGAGCAGCTAGCGGAGCGGAAAAGGATCGTGCAGAGGTTAAGTTACCTTGTGAGGTCCTGCCTGTGCCCCTTCCCAGCTGGACTCCCCCAGTCCATATTAACTAAGCAATCACAAATAAAGAACAAAACCAGCAAAAGAGACAACTTTAAGACCCAGAACCATAAATTCAGGTTGAACCAGTAATTATGAAAAAGTCACTATGAAGTTTCACTTATTCAGTTAGATTTCCTAAAATATAAGCAGCTCTCTAGGAGAAACTTTTAGAAGTTGTACTTCCAAATCAGTAACCTGATGACCTAAAATCCATTGAGGAAAATTTATCTAGCACTTCTGATACACTAGGTCCTGTGGGGGCCTAGGATAGAAGGTAGTCTCTATACTTCTTGAGTTATAGAGACCACTGGTAGCATACTGGAAGAGATCTCTTTCTGTTCACTCAACAAAATCTGCATGCTACGATATGCCAAGCATGTTGCCCTTGCTGCTGTAGACAGAGATAGTATGTGCCCTCACCGTGAGTGAGTTTCTCTTAGATGAAACATATATTAAGCAAATACCAATCAATTATTTAATTATAAACTCATAAATGCAGAAAGAAAAAATTGAGTGCTAGGAAAGCATGTAACAGACCTAGCAAAGCAGTTAGAGAGATTCTTTCTCAGGAATTCAAGGACATAAAGGAATTATTGAAGCCAGATAGATAGTGAGAGAAGCCTCCCAGGGAGAGAGAAGCGCATGCTGAAGGCTCCGAAGCAGTAAAGAATGCGGCATTTGAGAAAACGAGCGGATACCAGAGTAGCTGGCATCCCCACAACAAGGACAATGACAGCAGGATGAGGACTGGCCTGATGCGGGACTCTATGAGTCACGTTAACGGGTTTGGATTTTGTCTTAAGAGCAGCGAAAAGTCACTGATGGTTTTGAACAGATCAGACTGCACTTTGAAAAAGGAACTCTGCCTGCAGAGTGGAGAATGGATTTGAGAGGCAGTCAGGATTGGATGCTGGGAGACCGGTTGGGAGGCTGTTGTAGAAATTGGGCATGAGCAATGAGGGTGGCTTGGACTGGTTGTGGCCCTGGACATGGAGAGAAGCAGATGGGCTTGGGAGAGGTTTGGCAGGGAGACTGGCAGGATCAGATAATGGGCAGGACGGGGAGAGGAGGGAGAAGTGGTCACCAACAGGCAAGTGAGTGTACAACATGCCATTAACTAACACAGGAACACGGGAGGAGGACCTCCTTCTCCAGCCACGAAGTAGCTAAGCATGAATCCGAAAATCTTATCCCAGTTCCCCAATCCAGCCCTGCATAGCACAGTGAGGACCCTGCTCCCTGGGGTACAAACATTGACAGTAGCTGGGTTTGTGGTAATTAAAAGGTCAAGCCGTTTGGCTCATATGTGTACTCAAGGGCTACCTGGCAGGGTGTTAGTCTTTCTTTCCTTCCTTCTTTCCCTGGCTCATATCTCAGCCTGACAACAGGAACAAACAGGACTCTGTGATTTGATTTTTTTTTTTTTTTTTTTTTAGCTCCCAACAGCCATTTTACATAATCCTCAACAATAACCAGCCTTTGAGTGTCTAGGCACAGGCTGTACTCTGGCCTTGGAGACACTTATTGTCCACACTTCGATGAAAAGATAAGCATCTAGTCTATAGATAACGCATTAGGCAGCTCCCGCAGCATTAGGCAATGTGTTTTCCCTTCTACTTTTCTGTTCAGCCATGAAAAGTGCGGGCCTCAGGATTTGCCTGGGTTATCTTAATCCCTCTTCACCTACTGTAGCTGTTTACTCTTGGCAATGGGTTTGACACCTAACACAGTGTTAAAAGGAAAATGCAAGGATTCAAGATTCAAAGGAGGAGCAGCTCAGATTCTAGTCGTAAGGAGGAAGTCTTCCTGCTACTTGAAGAAGTCAGGGCGATGGCAAACTCTTCGCCAGCGCCCACCCACAGAATCAGCATAGCCTCACCTGCGAGCCTGAGACGCAGATAATGCTGTGTCCTTAAAGTGCCCCAAACCTAATGTTGGCCGTAGAATTCCAAGGGGAGATATAGTGAGAAGACTCTGCCCATGTTCTAGTCCTGGTTCTGGTAAGCCAAGTGACCTTGACCAAGTTGCTGGGCCATGGTTGTCTCATCTTTCCAAACATGGGATGAAATGGAGCGTACTGTCTCCTCTCAAAGTTTATCTCAAAGTTCAGCAAAGCTTTAATTCTCTTGGCAATCAAAATTACATGCAGATCAATGTGTTACTTTTGAGGGTTTCATTTTATGATCATTTCTTGCTTTCCAACTAAATTGCATAGACGGAAGGATTCATAAAATTTTCATGATGCAGAGCTCATGCAGAATGAGATGAGAAGGCAGGGATGTCTGCTTGTAGTTTATTATTTCTCTCTTGACAAAGATGAAGACTCCCCAAGAGCAGGGAGCCTGTCTTGTTCACCACTCCACAGTGCCTGTCCCATAGTAGTTTCTCAATAAACATTTGTTGACTGGAAGAGTGAATGTTTGGGAACAAACGCCATACAGAGAGAACAGGACGCTTTCCTTCTCTCATCAAAGGCAAGGTTAGGCCTTCATGAAAATGGAAATTTCACCAAGAAGAAAATTCTTTAATTTCATGGGTAGCACAAGAGTCTGAGTAACAACGCCAGTTGCAGAACAGGAAGCAGTGTCTTGGTGTAGAGCTAGGCTTCTCAAACTGGGGTCCAAAGCAGCAGCAACATGTGAGAATTATGTGAAACCACAGGGTCTTTATGAATGTCAGTTTTACTGGATATTTTGATATTAGAACAAAAATGTATATGTTATGAAGCAGAATACAAAACTATCATGACTGAAAAATATGAAGTGAGACTTACAGCTTTTGTTGAACAGTGCAGGGGAAATAGCAGCAGACTATAGCCAGAGACCCAAGTCCACTCCAGCAAGCCGGCTATTTGGCTTTACCTCTGCCCTCCATTTCCCTATTTAGGGGGAGGAGACTGGAGTAGATGGATGTTCCCTAATACCTCTTCTAGTCTTAACATGTTCTGATGATGATTCCACAGGGAAGGGACGCAAACTACTCTTAGATAGCTGTAGCTTCTGACATATGTTATCACTTCTCTGGTCTGCTCTCTGGTCTTGGCAATGACTTGTTTTAGCCTCAGGGGAATGTAGAAAATCTCTAAGACCACATACTCTGACATTGCATTTTCCATTCCCCCATCTTCACTCTCCCTTCCTCTCCTATCTTGATAGATGGATGGATGGATAGATAGATGATAGATAGATAGAAGATAGATGATAGATAGATAGATAGATGATAGATAGATAGATAGATAGATAGATAGATAGATAGATAGATAGATAGATGATAGAATGCTTCTAGGAAAATGCTCCCAATAAAGCCAGCTAACTCCTCCAGCTACTACTTTGTCTTAAACCAATTTTCTCCCCTTACCAACACAGGTCTTGGGAAAACCAGTCTGCCTTTCTCTCCCTCCACACCATTCCCTTGCACCTTAACTGCTTTGTCTTGCACCCTTGCTGCTCAACAAAAGGTGACTTTCTTTTCTCAGAACAAACTGTAATCTTCTGGCTCCCGGAGGACTCACCCTTCTCCTCTCACTTCCCTGTTCAGAGCCCTGTGCAGATTACGCCCTGCATCAGCATTTGTGGAATTGAATTTTTGATTGCCCAAGAATTATTTTATACTTAATGTTATTGAAAGTAACCCTACTTCTCTTACTAAAAAGCTTCCTCTTCAGGACAGATAACCCTTTGTGGCCAAATTGAACTTACAATAAAGCAAAGATGGCTAAAACATAACAAAACTACTCCTCCCCCCCCCCCCCCCGCCCCCACCACCACCAAAGAAAAACTTTCTAAGGATGATAAACTTTCACAAATTCAGCTAATAGCTTTTCGGTATCCCAATATCTGTCTCTACCTGTCAAATCCTCACCATGTTTCAAGGCTCATCTCAAATGTCTGTTCTCACATAAAGCTTTTCTCGGCCATTGTTATGGGAAATGTTTGCTCTATCCACTCTACCCTAAGAGCTATATGTATCGTCATGACTTTTGTTTTTTTAGTATTTATCTCCCTCATGTAGTATTATAGATATTGATAATCCTACTCAAAAGTAAGCTCCCAACCAAACAAGAAATTCTATTTCAAAGGAGGCCTTTTAAAAGGTGTTTGTTCACGAGTGTGTTTTATGCCTCACTCTTGCAGTTTTAACCGTGAGACACCTTTTTAAATATAAAAATTACATTAAATAAAATTTGTAAGTTATTTTCTCCCACCACACACTGGAAGGAGAGAAAGGTGGAAAGAAAAGGAGCCCTATTTATTTTTGAGGTATGAATAGTTAAAATGTTAGCTCACTGAAGAACAAACACTATTATCTGGAAAGAAATCATGGGGGAATGTAGTGGGTTTTTTTTGTTTTTTAAAAAAGGAAATTTGATACTATGTGTTAAGTGCTTCCTAATTTTCTTTTTCACAAACCTAAACTTTGTTATTACCTTATTGTACCTCTCAGAATTTCTCAAACCTCTAAACAAAGGAGTAGAAAGTACACAACTACAAAAGACTCCAAATCCTTTTTCTATGTCAGAATACAATACCAACCACTAGTCCAATTACATGGGACTATTCCTCTTTGAGTTGCAGAAAGAACACAGTCACGTTTCTTTACTTGCACTTATGTTCATCAGGCAAATCTGACTGCATTTTAAGCAATTTAGCAATAATAAGTGAGAAGCAGACACCTGACTTAATTTCTGGATTGATCTTTACTTTGAAAAGTTTGAATCTTTGCTGAAAAAGGAGGAAAAAAAGAATTCCAAATTTCTGACACTTCACTGAAATTCAGAGTCTCAAAACATATTCCATAAATTTTAGATGCTTACAGACTGGTATGCATCCAGACCTTGGAATGAATAAGCCAGTACAAGCAGATGGAATCTCATTCTTATGGTAAGGTAGATGGTCACTGGCTTTGGAAAACACAGACCTAAGTTTGAAGACTAAGTCCAACACTTCACTACCCAAGTGAACAAGGGCAAGTTACCTTATCTCTTTAAGCTTTAGCTTCGTCTAAAAAAAAAAAAAAAAAAGATAATAAATACCTTTCTCATTGGATTATTATGAATATTAACCAAGATAACTCAGGTGAGCACCTATAACAGGGCCGGTGTTCAACCCTTACCACATTAGCAAGGCAGAGAAATAGACTCAGCCATAGTTATTGGAGAAAGGAGATATTTTGAGTGTGTTTTGAAATAGACATCACCTGCTAAAGGGAAAGCACAAAATAATTTTTCAAGTGGCTACATATTGTGGTTTGCATCTATCTTTTCTTAAAGTAAGGAAACCTTTGGCATTAGCAAATCTATTAACATAGCTTTGTGATTATCACTCCAGGGCAAGCTTACGAGCTTTCTTTCCCTTCTAAATTAGACATCAGGTAAAAACAAAACAAAACAAAAACAATATTTCCAAATTCAAATATTAGAATCGATTTTAGAAACATCCATCAGCTATCCTTGCAACTGAACTCATCCAAATGAAATCTTAATCTCAAATTTCACTTCTGAAGCCATATTTCCATTCACAGAAATTCTTTTCCTCTTTGTATTGCTCAGGAATAACCAAGTTCTTCTGATCTTGTCTCCTTATTGTTGTGTTCTCTAGAGAAACCCAGATATGCTTTTTTCGTATTTGTTGGAACATGACCAGTCATGGTCTGATGTGCTCTACGCACCTCCAGTGTAACTTTCCAGGTAATTCTTGTGGCTAGTTCTTAATTTGCATTTCCCAGATGCTTTCTGTAGTTTTATCGAACTGCCTCCCAACCCTTAATGGCTTACACAGACAACTTGGTGACCCACATTTAACATGCCTAGACCTCATGGTCTTTAGCCAACCTCCTCTGGATTGAGATCTCACAAACTAAGCAAAACAGGGCTTTGATGCTTCTTGGATAGAGAACCAGAAGGAAAAATGATGTGAGCTGAATTATTTAGTAGATGATAATATTCCCTACAAACATCATTGAACCAATCACCCCATGTAGTCTGAAGTTTATCTGGAGGGCATCCACTGGAATAACATATAAACCTAAGGTACTATTAGTTTTTCGTATTGCGATGCTTCTTTTGTCTAACATTCTTGAAAAATGAGGAATTCTACTAATATATTTCACAACCAACTGAAGCTTATTCCTTTAAGTGCTAAAACTTTGTATTTTATATCAAAATCTTCATGAAAATTACAATCCACTTCCCTGCCTTTCTAAATAGAGTGCAATAGGCATCATTTCACCTTATCTTATTAAAGTTCATAATTGTTGTTATTTATACTGATACATACTGATGAACTCCAGATCTTTTGTGCTGAAAGGTTTGCTCACACTCACAAAGGGTCCAGATGAGTATTTGTGTTTTAAATTCTTTATCACTTCTTTTTGGGGTCTTAAACTTCCTTTCAGGATTCAGTTACAGTCAGTATTCCATCATCCCCATTCTGTTTATTGTGTGGTAGATAATCAAAAAACCAAGACCATTAGAATCGTGCTTCAAGAGAAAGCAAATAGGCTCTGAGCGGAAGCCTATGTGAACCTCCTAATAATAAGGTATGTAACCTTTAGTGCATAGCCTTCTTGAGCTTTTCTTCTTTTTTTAATGCTTCCTAGTTTGATAGTTGTGTGTCTGAGAATTAAGGTTGGCATCATTGTTTGAATGAGGTGTTACTGCACCAGAGCATTTCCTTATAAAAGAACACAAGGTATTTAGTCCTCATCACCTCCAGCCAGTTTTTTGACAAGCCCTGCTTTCTTGCATTTATTATTGGGAACAGACCAGTGAAGCAATTTGTACAAGGCCGGGAACACTAGGGACAGAACTAGATACAGAAATTTTATCTTTTAACTTTTCTGATCAATTCAGTAAACTCAAAATAATTGATACGACTCACCTCAAATTTCAATTGAGTATTTTTGGTATGTCAAATGCTGTGGATAGAATGGTACCTGGTCATAACAATGCTATATTTAGTGATTTCCCTAAATGTTTACTTTTCATAAATGGCAAGGCTAAAGGAGGCTTTACAGAAAAAGAGAGGATAGAGCTTTATCAGTCGAGTTGATGGACTGGATGCCTCATGGTGCCTGTTTCTGCCACTTGGGATTTAGGGATCTGAACCCAATTTAGACTTTTTAAAAGTGAGAGTTACTGCTAATCACGTGGCCCTCAAGAATATGTAATAAAGTCAAAGGAAGTATGTTTCTTGTCAGCTGCCTATAACTTCACCTGATACATAGAAGGCATTAGGTTGATTTATTTGATTTTTAGGAGGATAAAACCATCACAAAAATCAACAGTCCTGTTATTTTTTAAAATTTTTTTAAAGATTTTATTTATTCAGGGGCACCTGGATGGCTCAGCAGAGTAGGTTAAGAGTCTGCCTTCAGCTTAGGTCATGATCCTGGAGTCCGGGGATAGAGCCCCATATCGGGCTCCCTGCTCAGCAGGGATTATGCTTCTCCCACTGCCCCTCACCCTGCTCGTGTTCTCTCTCTCACTTTAATAAAATCTTTGAAGAGATTTTATTTATTCATTTGAGAGAGAGACAGAGAGCACACACATGAGTGCAAGAGAGAGCACAAGGTGAGAGGGAGGGGCAGAGGGAGAAGGAAAAGCAGGGAGCTGGATGCAGGGCTTGATCCCAGGACCCCGAGATCATAACCTGAGCTGAAAGCAGAGGCTTAACCAACTGAGCCACCCAAGCACCCCCAATAGCCCTTTTATTTATTAAGTTCAATTAATTAACATATAATGTATTATTTGTTTCATGGGTGCAGGTCTGTGATTCATCAGTCTTATATAATACCCAGTGATACTTACAACCCATACCCTCCCCAATGTCCATCACCCAGTTACCCCATCCCTCCACCTCCAACAGCCCTTTTAGCCCAAATCTTTAGAACACAGTTTTTATTAGAAATGAAGCAGTATTAATGTAAGATTTACAAATTTATCAGGCTCTGTGTGTGTGTGTGTGTGTGTGTATATATATATATATATATATATATTTTTTTTTTTTTTTTTAAATGCAAGCACCAACCACATAGGCCACGACAGGAATATACACTAAAGACATTATCAGCCCAGAAGTTTCTTCCTTGCCCTTCACCACTCTGATCTGGGAGCTTTAGGTTCCAGGAGTAGAAAGGGAGCTGAAAGCAAGGTGACTACTGAGAGCCGTGTCAGAGATTCTCCCAGGCTGAGTGGAATGCTATCTGGATAAGAGGACCTCATTGTCCTCAGCCCCACACTAAAACTTTTAGTATTGGACAGAGGGAATCGGTGAACTCTTAGGAATAGTGTCCAGTGAACTGTTAGCTTCACTCAGTGCAATTATTTATCTCTTTACATTAAATTCTGCGCAAGTCTCTTACAATTATTTAAGCACAGACCTATTTATTTGGATATGGGCAAGCAAGCACAAAGACAAAGAAAAAAAAACCCCTTAATCTTCACTTTGATGCTCTTGATCATTCAGTGATGTCTTCTTAAAATTAATGTAGCACAGATAGAAACAAATGTGAAATATGGGGCGGCCGAGTTGAAACTGAGACGTTCCTTAAATCTGTCAAACTTTAGGGGTTTCCCAGCTTGGAATTTACCTGGCTTTACTAGTTTGGAAGGGGCTGACGTTTATTCTGAATCTAAATCCTACCCGCACGTCCCCAAACACACACGCATGCCCGCGGGCACACGCATTTACACATCGGTTATATAATGATGCCAAAACAGACAAGGAAGGGAAGTCAGGATTAACAGCCGCGAGAATGGTGATGATTACAACAAGCTCAGCAAGTTGTATTGACACAGCATTTTCCTTCAAGAACCGCAGAGCTCCACACAGATACTATCTCATAATCCTCGGTGGAGCTTTCTCAAAGCGGCTTTATCCAGGCTCTCTCAGTGCAGAAAGTGAGGCCCAGTGAGGAGAGCTGGTTAAGTCTGTGGTAAAGCTGGGAACATAACCCAGGGCTCCTGACGTCCAGGCCATTGTCACTTCCACGCAAGCACGCCACCTTCCTGGCAGGTGTCCGGTGAACAGGTTCACCGATCCGGTGACTAGGCGCCTTCTGCTTACGCGCACTGACCTGTGGAGTGCGGCATTTCCTTATCAATTTTCAAGTACAAATCAACGAAGCTAGGGGTTCAGATATCGGCTTCAAGTGGAGAAAACTGGCCACACGCAGACCGGGCGGTGGGGAGCCCGCCGGGAGGCTGCTGAGCTCCTGGGGAGGGGAAGACGTGGTCAAGTCTGGGGACTCCGGCGCCGGCCGAAATAGAAAACCAAGCCTCATTTGTTAAAAAAAAAAAATTTTTTTTTGGTACTTTCATATGCTCGTGGCACATTCCTTAAGGAAGGAAGGAAAGGAAAGGAAAGGAGAAAAGGAAGGAAGGAGGGAGGGAGGGAGGAAGGAAAGAAGAGAGAAAGAGAGAGAGAGAAAGGAAAGAAAGAGAGGGAAAGAAAGAAAGGAAAGAACGAAAGAAAGGAAAGAAAGAAAGGGAAGAAGAAAGAAAGAAAGAGAAAGAAGACAAGAAAGAAAGGAAAGAAAGAAAGAAAAGAAAGAAAGAAGGAAAAGGAAAAGGAAAAAAGTCCTGCGAAACGCCCGGCGCTGGCACGTGGGAGCGCGGAGGGAGACAGTGCCCTTCCGCGGCGCAGCGAGCGTGCGGCCGGCGCTTCCCCGCGGCGTCAGGGCTGCCGGGGTGACGGCGCGGCTGTGCGGCCCTTGCGGCTGTTGCGGCGCACGCGGGACTCCCGCTGCCGGCAGCTCCCCTGAAAGGGCCCCCTCCGCGTGCACCCTCCCCCGCCGCCGAGGGGCGGCGCGCCGCCGTAATTGGGCACAGGGGCCTTTTTCAGAGTCGCTCAGTCGGTAAATGAAACGTCAGCTCCCCTGTGATCCCGCGTGTGTGGGGCGGCGGCGGATGCCGAGCCGGGGCGCGAGGCCGGCCGGCCGCCGCTGCTCTTTCACAGCCCCGGGGCCTGCGCAGCCCGCGGGCCGCTGAGGGCCTCCGTGCCCGTCCTCGGGGCGCGCCCCCGCCGCCTCGGATCACCTCCCCGGGGCGCCCGAGCCACGCCACGGACTCCCGCCGTCTCTTGGCCGGGCGCAACTTGTCTGAAACCCAGAGGCCAAGATGAACCCCGGAGAGAGAACCGTAGAGGGGATCCCCACCCAGGCGTCTAAGTCAGCCTTCGGGAGATAATGACATTCATCGTCGCAGATGATTAGATTTTCGCTTTATAACGTGCACCTGGAGGGGGGAATTTTCACCTAATTCAATCAGATCCTCATCCCTTCCTCTGAATCATTCCATGGGAAGCTGGCCGAGCAGGAGCACGCGGATCAGCCTTCCAGCCTGCCCTGCCTAGACTGTGGCTCCCAGTTCAGGGATCAGTGAATGGCCAAGGACTTTCCAGTCTATCCGCGCACCAGCAAAATGGCCTCTTTCATCATCGCCCTCATTCCGCTTCAGGACAGGGAGCTTGAGCTCTTGGGAAAGACACGAGGTCCTTGCCCCTCTCAACGTCACTCACTCTTTGGGGCTCAGGGGGTCACGACTAATTGCTGTGTGGTATCTGGACTTGCTAACCTGTGTGATGACCTCGGCAACAGGGCATATAGCTGGTAGGCCTGAGTGAATCGGGGCTCCCATCCCAAATTGAGGCCCCAGACTCTGCTTCACCTAATAACAAGCACAGGGCAACACCTCTTACTTCGTACCCACCACGTGCGTTTATTATTACCTCATTTATTCCTCACAACAATCTATTTTATGGATGGTAAAGCGAGCTTCTGGAGGTTCCGAAGGTTGCCCCAGCTGCAGTTAGTAGGTGTCAAGTTTGTCTGACTCCGTGCTCAAAAGGGTTCCACAGACTTGGGCTGGATAAAGTAGAAGCAGTCTTGGATGTGGCAAAGCAGCAGGGAGGACAGAAGGGGAAGCAAGAGGGGAGAGGGCGTTTTATTTTTTGTTAGATATTAGTTTAGAAACGCAGCTTGTAGAAGCAATATTCACGTTCTCACTAGAGGGACCCTGCATTAGCTTCTTCCTCTGAAGGATTCTCTCAAAGGCTTGAGATTTTAACCAGCATCAGAGGCGCTTCTGTTTCTTAAATACTCAACAGGGAAGATCCCTGCTTTCATTTTTCACCCAAGACTCAGATAAGCTAGTGAAAAGTGTGAAACTAGTTGTATTAGCTTGAGTGCCATAACAAAATACCATAGAACGGGTGGCTTAAACAACAGAAATTTACAGCTACGGAGCCTGGAAGAATCAGATCAGGATGCTGGCATAGTTGGGGTCTGGTGAGAACTCTCTTCCTGGCTTACTGACATCTCTCTTCTCCTTGTGTCCTTACAAAGGCAGAAGGAGAACTCTGTCATCCTCTTCTCATAAAGTCTTGTCAGATTAGGACCCCACCCTTATGACCTCATTTAACCTTACTTACCCTCTAAAGACCCTATCTCTAGGTACAGTCACCCTGGGGGTAAGGGCTTCAACATACGAATTGGCGGAGGGGAGACACAATTCAGTCCATAGCATTAGTAGTATTGGAAAGGCTAAAAATTCAGCACAGTTCCCAAATTCAAAGCTGTTGGTACCTTCAATAGCAACAAACAATTAGATATTGATTAATGCATTGATATTAATGGAAATGGGGTAGGAGTAACAAGGAGAGAACAAAAATCATGCCCTTGTTGCTGCCATAGAATAATTTTATATTTTAGAATGCATGACTCAGTATTCATTATTTTGCATATACCTTAATTGAGGCATGGTGCCATCTTCTGGGTCTGATACCATGAGACCATCTTCAGAATGGAACTGTATCGCAATGCCTTGGACACTTCAAAAATTAGAACTTCTTTCAGGAAAGTCAAAGAAGATCTACTTTATAGAGAACTGTATTTGAAAAAGTTTCTCTCATAACTAGAAGCAACTTATACAAATATTTTTACAAAGTTAATCATTTCTTTAAAAGAACAATTTTTGTTTAAGCCAATATATCAGAAGAATGCCGTTTTGGTATGCTTTTCATTTATTTGAAAAACAAGTCCAGGGAGTCCAGATTGATCAGGAACTTGATTACCTTTCTCTATATATGAAAGAATAATCCTACTGAGAAGGCTTATCTTGGTCAAATATAAGGACAACAGAGCCGTTATTTCCTATTCACTTTCTAGTAACATTTGTGTGGGTTTGGTTAATTGTGGTAAAGAGCTAGGAACTGAGGACTGCCAAGTTTTAATAAAATTCCTCTCTGACCTTCATGCCTTGAAAAGAAAAATGATGCACTAGACCCAGAGTGGCCATGCACAAGAAGAAATGACAACTATAGTACTGGCCTAAGGAATCGCCTCCTTCTGCCAATAAATCCTTTGGTCATTTACATCTTAGTATGAATTTGTTTTCCTTTTAAGTGATGGATTTACAAATCACTGTATGTTCTATAGTAGAGAGGGTTTCTTTCCACCATCCAGGGCCCCTCTGAAAACGGTCATTAGATCACTGGAAGGTTTGATGGGTTAGAGCAAGAGGTGAAAATAGGGATAATTCTGGTTGATTGTGCCAGGCTTCCTGGATAGCAACCATGGGGGTGGGGTGGGGAATTGATGGCAAGAGGATTAGGGCTTGAAAACTTCAGGACTGGAAGGCATTTACTGCCCAGTGGGAAGGGGAAATAAGATTTCAGCAGGTGGATAAGGAGCACAAAATGAATTGGAAACTAGATTTAATTTGCTGTAACCAGATTAGGTCTTGAGTGTGGGCAGCAATCTCATACAACAAACCTGAGATGTGGCCGACTCTTGGTAGGAAGGTTCATGTGGCCCACAGCACTATTAAGTCAGAAATAGAGGTCACTAAACTGCTATTACTATGCATGACTGAGAAAAATACTGCTCAGAAATAATTAAAACACTGCATACTATATTATAACAATTCCACTTCCTGGGTCTCTGGGCTATCTATACCCTAGGTTTATACATTTATCTTTTGTCTCAATAGATAGGCCCTATTAAGCCACATTTATTTATTTCTTTAAAGATTTTATTTATTTATTTGAGAGAGAACAGAGGGAGAAGCAGATGCCCTGCTGAGCCGGGAGCCCTATGCGAGACTCCATCCCAGGACCCCTGGGATCATGACCTGAGGCAAAGATAGACGCTTAACCAACTGAGCCACCAAGGTGCCCCAAGCCACATTTATTACTGGGAAGCTTAGGCTCTATTTCTTGACCAGCAACTACAGATTAATTTTTTAAAATATTTTTATTGTGGTGAAAGATACATAACATCCTAGAATTTGCATTTTAACCATTTTTAAAGTGTACAGTTCAGTGGCATTAAGCACATTCATATTGTTGGGCAACTACCCACCATTCACCTCCAGAACTTCTTCAACCTCCCAAACTGAAACTCGTACCGCTTAAACAATAACTCCTCATTCTCCTCTTCCCAGGCCTCTGGTAACCGTTGGTTTACTTCCTGTGTCTATGTATTTTACAATTTCAGGTACCTCATATAGGGAAAATAATACAATATTGTCCTTTTGTGTCCGGCTGATTTCACTTGGCACAATGTCTTCAAGTTTCATCCATGTTGTAGCCTATGTCAGAATTTCCTTCCTTTTTTAAGACTGTGTAATATTGTACCTATATACCACATTTTGTTTATCCATTCATCCATAGGTGGAAGTAAATTACCTTCTAACAAGCACACCAGTACTTACTAGTAAAAATGATACTGCCTTTCAGAATAGGGCACTTAGAAGATTATACACTTACTCAGGGATGACTTGTATTATGAGCTAAATTGTGTTTCCTCAAAATTCATATGTTGAAGCCCTGACTCCAAGTACCTCAGAATGTGACTGCATTTGGAGCTAGAGCTTTTCATGCGGTGATTAGGTTAAAATGAGGCTGTTAGGGTGGGCCCTAATCTAATCTGACTGCTGTCCTCGTAAGAATAAAATACTTGGACGCACAGAGACTCCAGGGATGTCTCCGACCAGGGATGCAAGGGCCGAGGAAAGGCCCTGTGAGGACACAGCAAGAAGATGACCATCTGCAGGCCAAGGGACAGGTTTCAGGAGAAACCAACCCTGCCAAAACCTTGATCTCAGACTTCTGACCTCCAGAAGTGTGGGAAAATAAATTTCTGTTGTTTAAGCCACCCAGCCTGTGATACTTTGTTATGGCAGCCTTAGCAAACTAACACAACTGGCTACAAAAAAAACCATTTTGGGTTTTATGGAATGGCCTCAGCATCAGTTTGAGGCCATGCACCCAAACCAGCCTCATTACTTTATAGTCACAAACAATATTACTCTGCTTGATCACTTGGGGGAGGGGGTGTTTCATCATATTTGGCTTTAAATGGCTTTTTGACTCTTTAACAAAAAATTAAGTCCTCTCTTAAAGGATAAAATTCCTTCTACTGAGGATATTCAAAAGAATGCTCTGCCAACCTTCAAGGAAATTCCTAAAGGAAATTGCTTTGAGCAACTGAAATAAGCATTTGTCTACCATGGAAACTTGCATCAAAGGATATACCACTCATTAAGATATGGATGTTGTTATATTTGCTAAAGAATCTGTCACTTGACTTTATATTTCTGTGTCTTCTATCTAAATATGAATGTGCATTTGGAACTTGCCTCACACTTTTTCTCCAAAAGCTCAAGCTCTTCAAATAGTTCCATGACCTCTTAAACCAAAGCTTCAGAGCCTTCTGTTTCCTTAATCCGCAGCTGGGTTGCTTTGATACTTTGGTCAAAAGGATCCAGCTTTCAATGGTCTCAGTTCACGGGTAAGCTCCACTGTAGCCCTCTCTCCCCTGCCCTCAGAAGAAACAAGTGAAGGTGGGAGTCATGACGAAAACACTGAATGAAAAGGAGAAGAGAGCAAGTCCTAGGAAACTAGGCTTTTGTGTCTTGAGGGAAAATAACTGAGTTGGAATCGGAGACCTTGAGCCATTATATGCACCTAGCTTGGTGGAGACTTAACATTTGTCAGGCACTTTCCAAAAAGCTTTCAATTACATTCTCTTATACAGTTATTTTACTAGGAAAAAGGAGTATGGAATAGGAAGGTATCAATCTCTAAGTCTACTGAGGATCCTTGTCTACAAATATCCCATTGAAAAATTTTCAAAAATGATACCAACTAAGAATCATTTATTTTTCTAAAAAACAAAGTCCTATTTCTTGCTGGGCTGAGCTTTTGAGGATAGTGCCTTTGTCATCTTTACAGTTAGCATAGCATCGGGCACCTCATGGCACTCCATAAATGTTGAATGAATGACCAATAGCCCTTCGGTAAGGTCTCAGTTTCTGTAATTCCAAAGTCCACTATCCTCTGCTGTGGTCCTTATTTCTGTCTCATTCCCACTTTATGGGCTCTCATTCTGTCATCTTCATGTGGAAACCCAAATTTATAGCAAAACTTTGCTCATGGGCAGAATAGCTTTTAGCTTCATTACAGCTCTGAATTTGAACTTGTAAGATTGGTTAGGGTTATGAAAAGTAAATGGATGCTATATAAGCCTGGGTCTGAGTCAGGTGGAAATGGACTTGGACTGAAGTTCTGTTGTCTTCTTGCTGACCATCTCTCATGCAGGTGAAGAACACTGTCTTGGCCAAAAGAATCCAGATTAATTTTTTGCTTCCTTAAATTTTTGAAGTCAAATGGCTTTAAGGTACTCCTTCAGACTTCAGATGGTTGATGAAATTAGATTAATGCATGAGAACTCCTACTGCATAATAACAATTCTTTTCATCAGAAAGAGATGAATGGACTAAAACACCCATTAAAAGAGCTACCTTTCTCTCTCACCGTCTTGGAGCTCAATGGCTGATGTGAAATTCAAAGAACTCATTCCACTGTTACCCCAAAACATGCCATATACAAAATGACTGTATGTGGACAGAGACGAAGAAAGATATCCCTATACAGTGAAACAAGTTTGAATTCCCCATTCTTAGGAAAATACGTTTCCAATGAACCCTCATTCTTTCAGCAGACCACCATGCAGCCTGGCAGGTGGGGGTGCTTCCTTTGTGAACACCAAAGCCCTAAGGAACTTCTTAACTGTGCCTTAACTTGACAATCATGCCTATTGTGAATGAACTTTCTTTCCTGAGGACCAAGGAATGCAATATGAACAATTTACCTTTTTTCTTCAGGAGCTATTTTATTCCTCATTAACGGCAAGAGAAAGGGCTTATAAGGGCCCTTGACATGTAAACGTCTAATTAGGAAACTTTCAAAGCTGACATCATCTAAAATGCTCACAATTTTTTTTTAAAAGAGAAGAAAAAGAAAAAAAGAATTTAGCATTATACTGCTAAAGAAGTCCTCCAATAAAACAAGCTTCTTATTTGTACATTCCACTTGAGCTAGGCTGAGCCCGTCGCTCTCATCTATTAAGTTAAATATTCACATTCTCATTTAGAACAGTCCTGGGGCATGGAGTATATATTCACACTCTCACTGTTTTAACTTGGGTTTCCCTGAAGGAAGGGCTGATATCAGGGTTTGTGTGCAGAGGAGATCATTTGGCTAATCCTAGGGAGGAAAAGACAGACCAGGGAGAGTAGGACAGCAAAGGTGGGAAACACCCTACTATGGGAAGCAGGGGCTTGATTCCTCCCAAGGACCACCTGAGAAGCCCACTAAATGCCTTCCAGAATTGTCTTCTTGAAACCTAGGAAGCAAGTCCATATATCCATTGGCTCCCATCTTATTGGTCAAGGTCATCCTCAGGAGTGTTAACTTCCTGATCTATCCAGATGCTTGGGCCAAGCCAACACTCATCATATCTGTGGTGCCACAGGGTAGAAAGCACAAATATGTGATATATTATCTATTGCTGCATAATAGATAACCCCAAAGATTAGTGGCTTAAAACCACAAACAATTATTATTTCACAGTTTCTGTGAATCATCAGGGATATAGGAGCAGCTGGGTAGTTCTAGCTCAGGGTCACTCATGATGTGTCAGTCAAGATGTCAACCTGGGCTTCTGTCATCTGATGGCTTGACTGTGGATGGAGGATCTGCTTCCCAGATGGTGCATTCACATGGCTGATAGCAGAACATCTCAGTTCTTTGCTGGCTGTTCACAGTAGGCTTTATTTACTCATCACATGGGCCTCTCCATAGGGCAGAGGTGCCTGTGTGTCTTTACAGCGTGGCAGCCAGCTTCTCCCAGAATGAGTGATCCAAGAGAGCAAGCAGAAGCCACAATGTCTTTTCTGTCCTAGCCAACGGTATCTATGCTATTGGTCACACAGACCAAACTTGACACAATGTGGGGAGGGACTATATGAGAATGGGAATACAAGAAAGTAGAGATAATTGGGGGCTATCGTATGGGCTGGCTATCATATATACCCATATGTGGGTAAGTGCTTAAGGGGCGCTGTCAGCACAAATTGTGCCAACACCCATACAGAAGCATCCGCCCCAACAACAGCTGCGATAATACACGAAGATGGAAGCCGTGGCAATCCAGACGCCTGGCTGAGCTACGCCTACCACGTGCTTTTTACCATTCATACTCAATCATTCCCTTGGCTCCTCAAGTTCAACCCAGGAGGACGTTCAATTAAATGAGGATTTCAGAAAATACTGATGGGAAAAGTTAATCTAGAGTTCTAAAACACAAGTACAATAGATGGTATACAGCTTGGATTGATTAAATCATTTAGAAAGTTTATTTCTTGGTTGTCTTTCACCCCCAAGCCACAACAGACAGGCGACAGAAGCCAACACATGACTGTCTGCCTTTGAACAGGGGAACAGAACAGATCAGATGCCCCAGTTCTGTGGAACAGGACAAGATACAGCCCTAAGTGAAACTAATCTGTGTTAAACACAAACGTCAATCAAATGCATTCACCACAAGAAGATTCATTTTGGTTTAACTGCAGTTAATATTACAACAGACTTCTTTGGACTATAAGGGATGAAGAACACATTCCCCAAAGTCATGATTTATTAAAATACATGTGACAAGGGGCCCTTGGATGGCTCATTTGGTTGAGTGTCCAACTCTTGATTTTGGTGCGGGTTATGATCTCATAGGTTGTGGGATCGAGCCCTCCGTCAGGCTCCCTGTTCCGCAGGGAGTCTGTTTCTCTCCTCCCTCTCCCTCTGATCCTGTGCACTCTCTGTCTCTCTAAAATAAATAAATCTTTAAAAAATCTTTAAAAAAATAAAAAAGAAATAAAACACATGTAACAAAATGATTTGCATGGATATAGAAAAAAGCATTTCCAACCATAGAGTAAGCTAAAAAACCTTAAGTTGCAAGGACAACTAATTGCCCATCCAATATCCATACTCCCCTTTTTCCTTATTAACAGAAACCAATTTTGATGCCCTGCTTAAAAAACACTTTTCCTCTTCTCTGGCAACTCGGAGTGGCCATATGACACTCTTCTGACCAATACAATTCATGTGAAGTCTGTTGGAGTTCCAAGATTTTGCTTTCCTGATACACACATTACTCCTACCCCTGCCTGTAAAGTTGAGATAGTGACTGACACTGGAACCCAAGTAGCCACCTTGTAGTCATGAGGGAAAGGCCTAGAAAATCACGGAGACCTTAGGCCACCAAAAGCCAGCCACAGGTTCGCTTTGTACTTGTGTGAGAAAAAGAAGCCACTCCATGGCTTTAGCCACTGTTATTGGCTTTTCTCTTACTTGCAGTTGAACTCAATCCCTAGTGAATACAGCTCACACAAATATTTTTGGATTATCCCTAACCAAGTGGTAATTTTATTGCACTGATTGTTAAATTTTCAAATTTTTCATTATCTTCAAAGAAGCAGTTTCAAAGTCACCAACTTTGTAAAACCATCATTGTTGGCTTAGCCCCATGATGGTCCTGACACCTCTGCATATTAGCATTTTCTTCAGTCCTTGCAACTGGACAAGTTATCACACACTTCTGGGGCTTCTCATATAGCAGTGCTTCTATCTAGATGTCTGCCCCTTCTTCCTATTCCCTATTTCCCCTCTCCCTGTCCCATCCCCAATTTCCCCTGATTCCTCCAATCTAAACCAAGTTACGTTTCCATGTAAACTGAGTTTTTCTTTCTGGAACTTACCAAATTTATGCTTATATATTTATTTTTGAGAGTAAGTGTACAATTATCCGTTTCCTCACTGAAGTGTAAGCTCAGGGAGACCAGGGCCGTGTTCCCCCTTGTAGTCCTCATCCCCAGAATAGTGCTAGATGAAATGTTATGTCCACAGTGTCTTTCAAGGAGCCCCTGGAAAGTCCATAGTGGAGAGCTCTAAGGACTTATAGAATTTTTAGACATTATCAGAGATGATCCCCATACTGGATTATGCTAATTTAAACACTTAAGCTTTTCTGCTTGTTTCTCATTTTTTAGGGAGTAGGAATGGGTCCAGGGATTGCAACCTCCCCCCTCGCAGTCCAGGCGAACTTTCACACTGTCAAGCCAAACAATAGAGTTTCCAGAATGATAGGCCAGGTTCTAATCCTTCTTAGTTGCCCTAAATGGAGGAAAATACTAACTGTCCACAGTTAAGAGGCGAGAAACTCTTAATGCCTTTTTTTTTTCTTTTTTTAAGGGCTCCATTTTGAAGAGGTAAATACAGACTGGAAAATATCTGTTTACACTCTGGTGGCAAAGCAGGCATCTGGAGAGCATTTAACTATGGTGATACTTTGCACCCAAGTAAAGGTTCTGTTTGTTACAATATGACACAAAGTTATTTGGCTTCTCAGAAAGGCGCCATTCTCCTTCTGAGTTCTATACAAAACGGAAGTCAAGATTTCAAGATAAGCTATTTTGAGAATATTAAACCAGGGACAAACCAAAATGAAAAGACCAGGACAAACTGGAAAGAAATCCAACAAGTCATAAGAAAACTTGAAAATATAATACTCGCTTGTAAAATATATTACCGTTTGCTGCTTGTTCTATTTGTTTCCTTTAAGCACTTGTTTCCGTGGAAATGCCTGTAGTGAGTCCTGCCTACCCAGAAAGCTGGTTAAGCCAGACTATCTGGGGCTTGAACGACATGGCGGCAGGAAGTGGGATAAGAGAGGTGGGGAGGTAGAGAGGGGTTGGCTGGAAGCATTTCCAAGCACAGTCTACACTGGGGGATTCTGCAGCCTCAGTAACATTAGGTCAGCCGGAGACAAGGGTTCTGTAATATCTGGGTGCCTATATATCCAGATTACTCAGGTCCCAAAGCAGTCAGGTAGAAGGGTTTCTATTGCACAAATATATCTCTGACTCGGCAGTGATTTAATTGAAAGTACAATTTTTGTAAGTTACTCATTTTCTACTGGAATTAGGATATAAATCCTTAAAAATTAATGTTTTAAATTACTAAATAAAATTAATATAAAAGTAGACTGAGAAAGGATACAAATGAACTTAACAACCTTTAGTCATTATTTGAGAGATACCCACGTTAAGGGTGGAGGGAATGTATCATATATATATATATATATATATATATATATATATATATATATATAATTCCTGGTTTTTAATGTAACCTCAATACACTAAAAGTACTGTGAGAAAGTGTCATTTTTAAAATTCATAATACTTTTCCACGCCTTCTAAACAAGATCTTTGAAAGTTTACTAGTAAGTTATCTAACACAGAGGTAACTCATCGTAACTCACCAGGGGCGCCTGGGTGGTGCAGTCGGTTAAGCGTCTGACTCTTGGTTTCAGCTCAAGTCATGATCTCAGGGTTGTGAGGCCAAGCCCCAAGTTACTGAGATGCTCTCCCCTCTCTCTCTGACCTTCCCCCACTCATGCTCACTCTCTAAATAAATAAATAAGGAACTTTAAAAAAATAACTGACCAGAAAATATCACAAACATGGAATTAATAAATCTAAGATAGAGAATTACATACTTTTGTACTCTCTGTACCACCATAACAAGGGTAATAGGTTTAGAACCAGAAAAAAGGTGTTACCTTTGCTAGAGACAGAAATATTATCTTTGAATGTTATTCTACTGGAAAAAAAAATCATGGGGCCACAATATTCATCTGGAAGTGATGACTTATAATTAATGTCACTTTCAAGTCCACGAAAACAAGGTGTACTGGTGCCTTCACTTATCTATTCTTTGGGGAATCAGCCTCATAAAGCTGAACTGGAGGTCAGAAAAATGGGTAGCTTCCAGCATAGAGCTTACATTGGTGCTAATAAAGGATATATGACTGTTGAAAATGTTTTTTAAATCACTGTTGCTGTTTTAACTATAACTTAGAATGAACATCACAAAGAGCAGATCTACTTCTCTGTTCTTAAGTCCTAATAAGTAACTAAATGAACAAATTCCTAGAACTTTCCCATGAAAGTACACATAAGAGGGCTAGCGCCCAATGTTAGATGCTTGAGTCTAGCTGGGCCTTTGTCAGTTTCCATTGCTTGTGTTTTCATCTTTAGGTAAATAGAAATCTTTCACCTGTTATGTCACAGTTTAATCTGTGGGGCTTGGCCTAGAAGAAACAGATGGAAGTGATGGAAGTTTTACTGTGTGGACAATGTGATTATTCACTCTGTTTGAGTGACACTGTTTTGTGTATATACATGGAGAAAAGTTTAACAAGCCATCACTTACTATGAGAATGGGGGTGTATGAGTGGTTCTCAAACCAAAGAGCAGAGATTATCTCTTTGTGAGGACAAATTTGATTAAGAGGCACCCCTTGTCCACTTTCTGTGGTACTAGACAGGGAGCCAAATGTTTAGCTTCAATGTAGCCATCTTTCCAGCATCCTTGAGGAAAAAGCTGCCTGTCAACACTTGTGTAAACAATATCTATGAGTGATGGAAGGAAAAGAACTCAGAGGCAGGAAAGCAGTGGGCATTGAAAGTCTGTAAGACCTGCATGCAGTTCATGAAAGAACCAGAAGGCTAAAAAAGGAAAATGGAATTCTATGCCTTCCCTTCTTTGGTCTCCTCAAACTGCCCACAATCTTTAGACTCAAGAAATTCTTTCCTGGCTGCAGTGAATACTCCAGCGTTTGTACAAACAGAGAGATAAAAGAGCACAGTTAACATAAAATAATGAGGTCTCCTTTCGAGTTACACACACAGGCACCCCCTGTCCTGCCCTGGAGGTCAGCAAAATGCTAAACGTGGAGATACAGGCCCAGCCATCAGCTTTCTGCTCTAAAATGACCAGGAGATATGAACCAGACTAAGATGGGTACTTGAAATCTGTATGCATGAAATCTGTTCATGTAGCACCATCTTTTAATTTTTGTTCAAAGCTCTAAAACAAAGTGGTGAAACAATGATCATTTACTCAGAAATCATGGGGTGGCAGCAGAGGTGAGGAGTGGGTGTGAAGACTGGAAGAAAGGAAGAGAGAAATGGGAGGTCATCTAGAAGATTTGTGCCATCTCATTGCTAAAGATGTCTGCTTCCTACCTGAGGGAGAAGAATTTGCAAAACAATTAGTCTTTCTCTTACTGACAGATAATCTTGTACAATTATGGCCACTGAATCAAGCAAATTACTCTCAACAAATATTAATGAATATTTTCTCTGTATTTGACACTGTTTTGGGCACAGAAGATTAAAAAAAATGAGTAAAAAGCAATTCCTTTCTTGGAGATATTTACAATTGATTAGGAAAGTATAAATGACCCTCTAACAGATAAATCTACAGAGTACAAATTGGCTTCAAAGTAGAAATAATCAATGACTCCAACCATCCTTTCATCTACTTTTTTATTTAGATACTTAAGGTCAAGGAAATTGTATTAGGGCACTCTTAAAACTGATTTTAAAAACAGTCTATTTTCTTGTTTTCCCTTTCTTTCTAAAGCCTTTCATTTCAGTGATAAACTGAAAACAACTTTAAAAAAAATCTTTTTATTTATTTATTTGAGAGAGAGAGATAGCGAGATCAGGGAGGAGAGGGAGAAGCAGGCCCCCCGCTGAGCAGGGAGCCCAACACGGGACTCAATCCCAGGACCCCAGGATCATGACCTGAGCCGAAGTCAAACACCTAACCGACTGAGCCACCCAGGTGCCCCTGAAACAACTTTTAACATCTAAAACACAGCTGTAGTTCTGAAAATAATGGACAAAAGGCTCCGAAATAGAAAATAGATACCACAAAATTTATGCACACGTCTACAATTTTACACAGTTACTCCCAATCCTCTTCCAGACTACTGTAAGGCAAGCTTTTAAATTAGGCACGGAAAAGCACACAGACACTAATAAAAGTGGCAGCTGACAGCAGAGAAAAGAGGTGGCAAAAATGTTTAAAGCCAACAGAAGAACTAAAAAAAGAATAGTTGTTGCGAGTCAATTAGTCTATGACCCCAAATTAGATTAACACCGATTAAGAGCCGCAAAGGAAGAACTAGAAGCAGGTATACCAACATAAGCCCAAAGTATCAGCTGATAAGCAAAAGGGAGGTAATGGGTAACAAGTTATAAAAAATTCAAAGAGCACCAAGTTCTGGGGCCATTCAGTAGGAGCGAGCGGCTCTACCCACCTTAAAAATCCCTAGGAAATCACATCATCATGAAATTGTTTTCCATAATGGTAGCCCTGAGTCATCAAGGAAGGCTTTAAATCCTGTTCGGTATTCTCTATTTTAAAAAGCAGGAAATGTTTTGGGGACAGGCAACTGAGTAATACATTTTAGAGTTTTATGGGCAAGATTTGGTTGGGTAGACATTTACATATTCCTTAGCAGCTGAAATCTCTCTGATTATGCAAGTGTGCAATGTTTGTTTGGTTTTTTTTTTCAAGATTTTATTTATCTATTTGACAGAGAGAGACACAGCGAGAGAGGGAACACAAGCAGGGGGAGTGGGAGAGGGAGAAGCAGGCTTCCCACCGAGCAGGGAGCCCGATGAGGGGCTCGATCCCAGGACCCTGGGAAGCAGATGCTTAATGACTGAGCCACCCAGGCGCCCCTGTAATGTTTTTGATCAAGAAAATTTTTAAAGAATTTTCTCTGATAAATATTGACTGTGCTATATCATTAGAAAAATAGATTATATTTTCCATATAGCCCTATAATTATTTTTAAATACAAACCTGGCCTATACGGATAAGGATCACAAGATCCTGGACTTTTGGCAGGTACCATGATTAAATGAACTTTTAGGGGGTGGGAGGCAGTGCTGTGGTATGGGAGTGAGTGAGTTTTGCATGCAGGAGGGATGTAAATAGTTATGACCAAGAGGACAACTGTGATAGATTGAGTAACTCATTTCACTGCCCTGTAGTAGAACCCTTGCTATGATCTCAGGATGAATAAGGTATAGTACCCTTGCCACTGGGGAGCTCGTGGTTTATTTAGTTGATGTACATTGAAGATATATAAGTAAATTCAGGAAAGGTTTAGATTAATCTATGAATGGTAAATCCAGATTTGCATATTAAAAAAACCCCAGGGAGTTTGAAACAAATCCCCAAACTTCTGAAGCCAACATTAATGGAATACTATGAGACTTTGAAACCACAGGCTGGTAGACCATTGGGCTGACCCAGTATTACATTTCTTATATTCATATCATTTGGTTTTTAAAAATAAATACACATTTTAGTATAAATTCCTAAGGGAAACATGCAGTTTATTTGAAAAGACTGTGACTTTTCCCCATGTTTCTTTTAAACTAATTACAAAGAACTCAGAGATGCCCTGAGCCAAGGGATGTAGGAAATTCTGTGAATGAACATCACTTATTTTACATTCTCACACCTGCATTCTACATGTAGGAAATGGAAAAACGGGATTTTAAACATGGGATTTTAGCCTCCAGGTAAGGAACTGTATGGCTCCTGAAATCATCCTGGGGACAGATGAATCTTTAGAAACCAAAAAGTGGCTCAGATTACTACCATTTGCTTCACAAAATTGCCTGCTTGAACAAACAATCCAACTCTTTTACCATCCTCTATAAGTCTCAAATCATTATGGTTTGGAAACAATGCACATGAGACCGTGACAGCAATAATTACTTCGAATGAATGAATAAAAGAAAGCAAGATATTGTGTTTTTTCCAGGCAACATTTAAATGCAAAGTCTTTCATTTTAGATGCAGTAAATACCACAGAAGCCAGTGGATAAAGATGATGTCCCAACTCTCAAAACCATACCAAAAGGAGTGGGAATTCCACTCAGGCAGGCAGCTGAGACAAGGACTGTGGGTAAATGCTGCAAACTCATCATTGCTCAGAAATAATGGTATGTCTGAGTTATGGTACTGCCTAACTATCTTTTAGATATATTTAGTGATGCCTAATATACTAGTAAATTTCCGAACAGAACCACAAAATGGATGACAATTTAGGGTAATTCCATGCCTATAATTTTGTTTTTAAAAAAAAGTCTGGTCCATTAGTCACTTCTATCTTTGTTTAACACCTTTCCCTTTCCCATTCACCCTCTGGTGCAGGTGTTAATGAAATTTGAAATGACTAATGGACCAAAAAAAGTCCTGGAAAATCTATCAAATGGATATTATAATCAGCCTCCACACAATCTAACTTAAATGTTACTTGATAGGTGTAGAGCAAGAACTAGAAAAACCAGAAAAGACATTCCACAAAAAGCAAAAAGGAGAGCGATTATAAAGTTCAATTCTCTGGTAAACCAGAAATTAAAGACTTACTCACGTGAGGTGAATTAACATTACAATGGTTATCTTCTAAATAATTCTCTTAGCCTGCCTCAGGGAGGTAGGAAGTTACCTGTCATGGATGCTTACAGACCACTTGAGAAAAGGCTGTAATGGGCAAGGAAGACTCTACAGTTTCCATGGTTCTTACAGACACAGATACACATGTCTACAGACACAGAGCTCACCTCTAACAAAAGCTTTAGCTAATTAGATAAGGCTTGCTCATCCTTATAGGACCCTAGGTGCTGTTTTGGCTTTGTTTCTGCCCTCCTGCCTCAAGACAGAGATCAGCTTCTGCTTTCATCAGTGTTCCCTCAAGCATCTCTAGATGGCTCCAAGTCAAGGTCCAGAGAAAGTTAGGTGTTCTCTCTCCCCTCTGTAAGGTCCTGTTTGTAGGGCTGATTTCCTATTCCGATGCCATCTCCCTCCACATGAAAGACAGGGCCTGTCCTAGGGTCTGAGCAGGATTTGCATATTGGGACAAAACAGTAATCTTCACCTTTGTTGCAGAGAGATATATAGAGGCATGGGGTCATTATCTTATGTTCTCCAAACCCCTTGGCCTCCCCTGTGGTGTCTCGCCTCCTTCTTCCACCACAAAATCTCTGTGTAGTCAGTTCACACTAGCGTTAGCAAATGTCCAAGTCACCACATATTCTGCATACCGTTTCTATTGCTGTCTCCTTTCTCCCTAGCATCTCTCCATCTATATAGATTCTACGCAAAATACTTTCCCCAGTATAGGCCAGGTTTAGAATTTAGAAAGAATTTCAGGGATATACAGAAAATATAATCTATTTTTCTAAGGATGTACCGTGGTCGGTATTTATTAGAGAAAATTCTTTAACATTTTATTGATCAAAGACATAAACTCTTGATTAATCATATTTCAGCTGCTCAGGAATATGTAAATAGCTACACAACCAAATCTTGCCTGAAAATCTATAAAACCTTGCCCCTTCACCTTTTATCCTTCACAGACCTTTCTCCCACAGTTGCACTTCCTACTCTTAGCCTTTGCTTCCCAGAGGACCGGAGCAGACACAAACGCTGAGATCATCACTGTTCATTTGTTTGGCATGATTAGTTGACTTATAAAAGGAGTATTGACTTGATTCAAATATTTACCTTACTTTAATATTAAAGGAACAAAGATTGTTCACTGAAAACAGATTTTCTTGGAAATCTCAACCTGGGTGATTTTAATTAGATGACTGATGTTTGGGGGGACTCTCTAGGTTAAGACCCTGATGGAGGTTTTCACCAAGGCTGCAAATGGAGAACATGCCACATAAAGAAGTGAAGCAAGAAAGAATATTACAATACGGAGCAGAGGAAACTAGAGATACAATACAGGCTGCCAATAGGATCGTGGGGTCAAAGCATAGGAGTGATGTATAGCTTTGCCTGAGTCAGGCTGGGAAATCAGTGCCTGACATCAGACTTCTCATATATGCCTGGTGTATCCGTTTTCTAGGGCTGCCGTAACATATTGCCACAAGTTGGGTGACCTAAAACAACAAAAATTCATTCTCTCACTGTTTGGGAGGCCAGAAGTCTGAAATCAAGGTGTCACTGGGTTGTTCCCTTTTTGGGACCTCAGAAGGAGAATCTGTTCTAGAATTTTCTCCTAGTTTCTAGTGGTTGCCAGCAATTCCTGGCATTCCTTAGCTTGTGGTAGCCTAACTACAATCTCTGCCTCAGTTGTCACATGACATTCTCCCTGTGTTTCTGTATCTCTGTGTCCAAATTTGCCTCTTCTTATAAGGACAACAGTCATATTACATTTAGGACCCACTTTAATCCAGCATGACCTCATCTTGATTACATCTGCAAACTATTTCAAAAAAGGTCACCTTCACAGATTGAGTGGACATGAATTGGGGGGAGGCACTATCCAACCCAGTATAGCTGGGAACTTGAGTGATTAAAAACTAGCCTTTAGATTGGTGTCATAAGAGATGAAAAGGCATTTTCACTGCTCTCTTTATCTCACAATCCATATCCGATGTTAGGAAATACCACTGTCTCTACCTTCAAAATATATCCAGATTGCAACCACTTTTCACTGCCTGCATTGCTACCACACTCATCCAAGCTGCCGTCACCTCTCATCTGGATTACCTGCAAGTCTCCTCATAAGTCTTGCTATTGCTGTTTGTCTTCAATCTACTCAGAAGGATCCTGCTATAATGTCAGAGTATATCCCTCCTCCACTCAGAATCCTTAAAGACCCTCCATCTCAGAGTAAAGGCCAAAGTCCATAGCAGGACCTACAAGGCCTCTCCTACTCTCCAGGTTCATCTCCTACTCCTCTTACTCTCAGCTACTAATGGCTTCCTCCCTGTTCCTTAAGCTGGGCAGGCACAGTCCTGCCTCAGGGCCTTTGCACTAGCCATTTCCTCTGTCAGAATACTCTTCCCCAGAGACTCATGTGCTAGCTCCCTCATTTCCTTCAGATATCATTCAAAAGTGAATTCCTGGAAACTATCTATGGTGACAGATATTAACTAGATTTATTGTGGTGATCATGTCACAACATATACAAATATCAAATCATTATACGTTGTGCATCTGACACTGATACAATGTTATGTGTCAATTATAACTCAATTAAAAAGACAAGTTCGGGGGCACCTGGGTGGCTCAGTCGTTAAGCGTCTGCCTTCGGCTCAGGTCATGATCCCAAGGTCCTGGGATCGAGCCCCACATTGGGCTCCCTGCTCCGCGGGAAGCCTGCTTCTCCCTCTCCCACTCCCCCTGCTGTGTTCCCTCTCTCGCTGTGTCTCTGTCAAATAAATAAATAAATCTTAAAAAAAAAAAAAAAAAAAAGACAAGTTCGTAGAAGACCTTTTTTTTTTAAGATTTTATTTATTTATTTGAGAGAGAGAGAGAGAGAGCACATGCAAGTATGGGGTGGGGCAAAGGGAGACAGAATCTCAAGCAGACTTCCTGATGAGCATGGAGCCTGATGCCTGGGCTCGATCCCAGCACCCCAAGACCACGACCTGAGCTGAAACCAAGAGAGTCAGATGCCCAACCGACTGAACCACCCAGCTGCCCCAAGGAGAGATTTTTCTAAATACTGTATCAGTGGAAAAATAAAAATTATACATTACAAAAAAGCAGACTCTTCTGTGAGGATTTCCACTGACACTACACTTAAATTTCAATCTGTCACTCTGACACCTCACAACCCCATTCCCTGCTTTACTTTTTTTAATTGAGATATAACTAACATATAACATTATATTAGTTTCAAGTGTATAGCATAATTAGATATTTCCTGCAAAATGATCACTACAATAAGTCTAGTTAACATCATCGCCATACATAGCTACAAAATTTTTTGTCTGTTATGAAAACTTTTGAGATCTACTCTCTTAGCAACTTTCAAATATACGATATTATTAACTATAGTCACCATGCTGTATATTACATCCTATGACTTATTTATTTTATAGCTGGAAGTGTGAAGTATGTATTTTTTAACCGCCTTCATTCTGCATACCCCACTCCTACCTCTGGCAACCACTAGTCTGTTCTCTGTATCCATGAGCTCTTTCTTTTTTTTTTCCTGATTCCACATGTAAGTGAGATAATATGCTATCTTATCTTTCTTCTTATTTCATTTAGCATAGTATCTCCAAGGTCCATCCATGTTGTCACAAATGTCAAAATTTCCTTTTTTATGGCTGAATTTTATATATACACACCACATTTTCTTCATCTATTCATCCACTGATGAACACTTATGTTGCTTCCACATCTTGGCTATTGAAAATAGTGTTGCAAAGAACATGTGGGTTCAGATATCTTTTCAAGTTAGTGTTTTGTTTTCTTCAGGTAAATACCCAAAAGTGAAATTGCTAGATCATATGGTATTTCCATTCGTAAATTTTTGAGGAAACTCCATACTGTTTTCCGTAGTGGTGGCAGCAATTTACATTCCCACCAACTGTGCAAGAAAGTTCCCTTTTCTCCACATCCTCACCAACACTGGTTATTTCTTCATGATAACAGCCATTTTAATAGGTGTGAGGTGACCTCACTGTGGTTTAATTTGTATTTCTCTAATGATTAGTGATGTTGAGCATCTTCTCATGTACCTGTTGGCCAACTGTCTTCTTTGGAAGAATGTCTATTCAGGTCCTCTCCCTTCCCTGCTTTATTTTGTCCTTAGCACATATCACTGTCTAGCACACTATATATTTTACCCATTTATTTTCTGTGCCCCCAAGTCAAAGGGAAACTCCACAAAGCAGGCAATCTTGTCTACTCGGTTTACTGCTGTTTTGAACAGCGCCATGCACATAGCAAGCACTCAAAACATATTTATTGAATGACAGAATTTCTTAGAATAGTTTATATTACCCCAATCAAAGGAAAGAATGGGTGTAAAAGGGAGGGGAGGAGGGGAGAAACAGCTAAAGAAAACTCTAACGAGTAAGAGCTATAATTATAGCTTTCATTTATTATGTCTTCTTTCAATCATTTATTCACAATTTTCTAATTGCATTCTTGATGAGTATCTGGGTTCAACAAAAAAGGAGTGAATGCACTAAGCAAAGTTTGTTTCTTATTCACGATGCTCCTCTTTTGATTTTGCGTCTTTACTCTCCTGGACTCCTAAGAGAATTGCATCCGCTTCTAGTATAGTTGTATCTGTAGTCGCTCCCAGGAACCTAGATGTAAGTTCAAGATCTAATAGCCGCAGTCGGACTCTGGTTCCCTTCTGGTATTTCCTAAATAGTAAGAAAAACAATTCCATGAATTCTGCACATCACAATATGAACAACTAGTTTAAAGTAAAACTCAAATTCTAATTTTAATGTGGTGGCTCAAAATAAAGAAGTTAATACATCTTTCTTTTTTTTTTAAACTTTATACCAGTATCTGAAAAATAGTTGTTTTTGACAGAGAAGTAATTTAGATGTATCAGAATTTTTATGTTAAGGTGCCTCTTAAAGATTTTATAAGCAAAATAAAAGCATAGTGCAAACCAAAATTCAAACAAGTCAATTCTTGAAATTGACATTTATTTTAACATGTCATTCATTTTTTAAAATCAGAGAGTGAAATCAAGGGGAAAAAAAGATTTTCAGATACATTTTTTTCTTCTAACGTTAAAAATCTTCTTTTAAAGTAAAGGAAATTGTACAAAAGCAAAATGGAAAAAAGTCAAAATGTGAAGCTTAGCGCTGGGGCTTGACCACACTGTAATTAGTGTAATGACAGCCATAACATGCACGATGGCCCCCTTTGGTCAATAAAATCATATTTTACAATACCAAATAAAAACCTAAACTCACTTGCCTTCTTCCCTGATCAAGTATTTTAAGAGTGCAATACCAACATTATGAAAAGGTGCAGGAGAATGAAAATATTGCTACTGATTGAAATCTAAAAATCTTTAGAGATCTAAATATACAGGTATACCTTGTTTCATTGTGCTTCCCTTTGCACTTTGCAGATACTACGTTTTTTACAAAGATTTGCGGCAACCTTGTGTAAAGGAATGTATTGCTGCCATTTTTTCAATAGCATTTGCTCACTTTGTGTCTCTGTCGCATTTTGGTAATTCGCACAATATTTCAAACTTTGTCACTGTTATTATATTTGTTGTGGTGATCTGTGATCAGTGATTACAACTGGTTGAAAGCTCAGAAGATAGTTGCAGTTTTTAGCAATAAAGTATTTTTTAATTAAAGTACATGCAGCTAACCTTTCAGGACGGTTTGAACTGCACGGGTCGACTTACATGTGGATTTTTCCCAAGAAATACAGTACAGTACTGTAAATACATTTTCTATTCCTTATGATTTTTCTCAATAACATTTTGTTTTGTTTTTGTTTTTTTTTAGAGAGAAAGAGTAAGCACAAGCAGGGGAGGTGCAGAGGGAGAGGAAGAGAGAGAATCTTAAGCAGGCTCCATGCCCAGAACAGAGCCCGAGGTGGGGCTTGATCTCACGACCCTGAGATCATGACCTGACCTGAAACCAAGAGACAGACACTTAACTGACCGAGCCACCTAGGTGCCCCCAATAATATTTTCTTTTCTCCAGCTTATTTTATTATAAGAATACAGTATATATAATACACATAACATACAAAATACATGTTAATTGACTATTTATATTATCAATAAGATGTAAGACTTCCAGTCAAGAGTAGGCTATTGGTAGTTAAGTTTCTGGGAAGTCCAAAATTATACACAGATTTTCTTTTTTTTTTTTTTTAAAGATTTTTTATTTATTTAGTTGACAGACAGAGACAGTGAGAGAGAGAGCACAAGCAGGGGGAGTGGGAGAGGGAGAATCAGGCTTCCCGCCGAGCAGGGAGCCTGATGCGGGGCTCGATCCCAGGACCCCGGGATCATGACCCGAGCCGAAGGCAGACGCTCAACGACTGAGCCACCCAGGCGCCCCTATACACAGATTTTCTACTGTATGGGGGCTAGGGCCCTTAACTACTTCATCGTTCAAGGGTGAATTGTACATTGCTTTTTTAGATACAATGCTTTTATTGCACACTTAGTAGGCTAAAGTATAGTGTAAACATAACTTTTATATGCACTGGGAAACCAAAAAATTCATTTGGCTCACTTTATTGCAATATTTGCTTCATTGTGGTGGTCTGGAACCAAGCCTGCATTATCTCTGAGGTATGCCTGTGCACTCTGAGTATTCTAAGTTAATTTTATTATTTATTTATTTATTTATTTATTTATTTATTTTAAGATTTTATTTATTTATTTGACAGAGACAGAGATAGCGAGAGCAGGAACACAAGCAGCGGGAATGGGAGAGGGAGAAGCAGGCTTCCCCCCGAGGAGGGAGCCCGACGTGGGACTTGATCCCAGGACCCTGAGATCATGACCTGAGCCGAAGGCAGACGCGTAACAATGTGAGCCACCCAGGCGTCCTAAGTTAATTTTAAAATTAAATAATTTTACATAAATGGAAAGTAAAGAAACAAAGTACGCCAAAAAAGTCACTGGAAAAGGAATTTTGTAGAACATATAACGAGTAGTCTCCACACGATGTTTGATTAGGTATTCTGAATGAATTTATAAATGGTCCATTAAGTAAAAATGAAGGCTATTCAGTTTTTTTTTTTTTAAAGATTTTATTTATTTGACAGAGAGAGCATTTTTACTCTGTATTATTACAGTTACTTCCATGTGTTATCTCCTTTATCAGACTATAAGATCCTTAAGGGTGGGGATTTCATATCTGTCTCTTACAGTACCATGGCGACATTTCACATAATATAGCCTTCTGAACAGTGGTTTTCACACTTTCCAGTATATCAGAAACACCTGAGGTACTGGTTAAAAATGCAAATAGAGGGAAGCAACCCTGAGAGTGAGGTGGCAAATCTGAGGTGGAACTTAGGAATTTACCTTTCTCGCAAGCTTCTCAGGTGATTCTGACTCAGGCTCCTCTGGTCACCACTTGAAAAAAATCTGGCCTAGAATTATGTTTATTATATACAGTCAAGTGCAGGAGGACAGGACAGTCTACATAAATACAAAAGGCCAGTAAAATGAGGACCTGTGACAAAACTTTGTGACCACCATTAACAAGCTTCAAGAGTAACAGATGTTTTCCATAAGTGATGAAAGTCTTCTAGGGTAATTTAGACAGGTAAAAAAAAAAAAAAGAAAAGAAAAGAAAGAAAGAAAGAAAGAAAAAAAGAAAGTCAGGAATGTATCATGGAGAAATGCACCTAAAAAGAGTTCCCTGAACAAAGCCCACTGACGGCCTGGAGTGGGACTGCCTCCCCTGCACTCAAGACTGTCCGTTCCGGAAAATCCAGGACATGGAAAGGTCAGCATACTTCCCCAACAGAAATAGCAGCATACAATTAATATGGAGTTTATCCTTACTTTAACTTTGAAACACTTTTTAAAGAAAAAAAAAGAAATAACTAATGTATTTCTGAGAACTCCATTTCTTCCAATGTAATTCGAGGTAAACCTTCAGTATTGTAGTCTTTGATAATCACTAATATTACTTAGTCTTCCCATTTGGGTTTCCATTGTTCCACATTACAATATTTAAAATGAATATGCCAGGGGCACCTGGGTGGCTCAGTCTGTTAAGCGTCTGGCTTCAGCTCAGGTCATGATCTCCAGGTCCTGGGATCCAGCCTCCAGTCAGGGAGTCTGCTTCTCCCTCTCCCTATGCCCCTCCTGCCTGCTCGTGCTCTCTCTCTCTCAAATAAATAAAATCTTTAAAAAAAATAAACAAAAAAATAAAATGAATATGCCAGTAAATTCTTTTCTCAGATTGTTTACGCAGCCTTTTTTTTAAAAATTTTTTTGAAGATTTTATTTATTTATTTGACAGAGAGAGACACAGTGAGAGAGGGAACACAAGCAGGGGCAGTGGGAGAGGGACAAGCAGGCTTCCCGCTGAGCAGGGAGCCCAATGCAGGGCTCGATCCCAGGACCCTGGGATCATGACCTGAGCCAAAGGCAGACACTTAAGAGTAGCCACCAGGTGCCCCTACGCAGACTTTAAATGGTCACTTTATTCAAAGATTTTGGCCTAAGTATAAAAATCCAGAAAAGGCAATGTAGTGATTGAGAACATGGACTCTGGAGTCAGATAACTAGACATGTGAAGTTTTATCACTTATAGATATATAACTCTGAGCTACTTTATCTCTGTTTCAGTGTCCTCATTTGTAAAATGGGAACCCATGTCCTAGGTTCTTGTGAGCATGAAGTAAATTAACACATGCTGAGCCCTTATAAATGCTCATAAATGTTAGCTATCACCATCACTCACCAACCCCCCAGCATCATCATCATCAACACGAACCCAGTAAAAACTGATCCTCTATGTTGGAGTGATGCAGAGTACAAGAGCACTTTCAGTTACAATGGAATCAATAAAAGATTCATACAGAAGGGAAATTTGGAGGTGGGTTTTCTTCCCATATTTGCTTTGATTCAAATTTTACTTATTTTAATGGTATAAGCACTCTTCTTTTAAAATATATTATAACAAAAATGTTCTACAAAAATGAAAACCATTTCTTTTGAAATGAATGTTGAATTTCCAATAAGGATGTGAGGCAAAATAGCTCGGAACAAAAGCAAATAAAATTCAGAGAACTACACACTGAACGGTCCTCATTTCCCAGCACTGACCACAACATAACTAAAAACAAGAAAACCACACATACTGTCAGTCACAAAAGGGTCACATTGATTTATCTACTCGTACTTTTTTCGGGAGGGGCTCAGGAAGATTGAGGGGCAGGAAAAGGTATCTCATTTTACCTATCTGCTATCCCTCTTGCTTCATTAACTTTTGGTGGAGTTAAACCTTTTATGAATCTATTTGTATTTTTAGCACATACCATTTCTTAGAAGAGGAAGACAACAATTTCTATAGATTCATTATTTGTTCCTCCAAGAAGCAATCTTTAGCTTCATTTTAAATTCAATAGTAGCCTTAACTTCTAACCTAATCAACCATCCCCTTTCATGACTTTTCTAAACCTGAATCTGTCTCCTCTGTCTTCTTTTTATAATGGAGTTTTATTATTCTTTTATCTAGTTCTTCCTCATTCTTTTGATTGTATCAATGGACTCTTCTATAAATTGCACAGATACCCATAACAAAATTTTGCTACAATGTGAAAGAGGTTCACAGATTACCTGAAGGCCAACCATGGACCTCTAAGATTAAGCAGCCCCGCTCTAGATTTTAAGTCTGTTTATCTTTCTTGAAGGACAAGAAATGGGTTCTCATTTTATTGACACATCATGGCCCTGTGATAATTACTTCTGTTTTATTTCCAAAGTGCTTCTTAAGGAAACCCAGGACTTTACTGCACAAGCTCATGGAGCTAATGCTCAAAGCCACACAAAGCCATACAGCTTTATTTTCTAATGGATATAAAAATCCATAATAGGGGCACCTGGGTGGCTCAGTCATTAGGTGTCTGCCTTTGGCTCAGGTCACGGTCCCAGGGTCCTGGGATGGAGCCCCACATCGGGCTCCCTGCTCGGCGGGAAGCCTGCTTCTCCCTCCTCCACTGCCCCTGCTTGTGTTCCCTCTCTCACTGTCTCTCTCTCTGTCAAATAAATAAATAAAATCTTAAAAAAAAAAAATCCATAATAAATGTAAAGAAAAAATTTTCTTTTATTATCCTTGGTCACTTAATAAAGTCTACCCTATTAGGAATGAATAAGGGCAGGTGTTCTAAAAGAAGAATTAGATGCACAGCAGCATTATGTTTTCAAATTAAAAATATGGAAGAAGAAAGATAAATCAATAAAAAGTATCCAACAAAAAACAGGTTTAAGATGATTATCTTTTAAGAGGCTGGATGGACCCACTGTCTTGAATATTGGGCCCACCATAAAGCACAGGTTTTCTAAAATGTGTCGGCAATGCTTAGAGGTACTTTTTGGTTGTCACAATGATCAGGTTGACATTTAGTAGGGGGTGGGCGGAATGCAGACATTCTGTAATATACAGAACTCTCTGCACAACAGAGTTGTCCTGCATCTGTGCTAGACACTGATGTGGGTGGAAAACCTACTTATAATTATCTAAGCCTAGAACTATATCTGCTAAAGATAACAAGTTATTTTTTTAAATAAAAGTTTAAGTATACACTAAATTTCCAGAAGTGTGATTACTGTGTAAATGAAGAGAAGACTGACTTTGTTCAGAATGTTCAGTTTCAGAAAAATCACATCACCATAAAAAACACCGCCATTCCATTTTTGTGTTTTGCTACATGTGGTAAGTGTATCTTCTTTGTAGTTTAACCTTTGGCCTACTCTTTGCATTGGGATATCAGTCCCCTCTATACCTGCCAGCTAAGATACATGATTTATGTTCTTATATTTCATTGAAATGGAACGATAAAAACTTAACAAAAATATCAATAATACCAAACACCACAGCCCAACATAACTTTTCGTGAAAACAGAAACACTTTAGATAAGGCTTGAGCACTTGAAATATGGCTAGTGTTGAGTGAGGAACTGAACTTTTAAATTATACTTAATTAATTTAAATTTAATTTAAAAAGCCACATCACAGTGCCGCTTCAGACCATTTCAAATTGACAAGTAAGCATACTTGTCCCACAATATATAAATATACATTGTGGCAGAAAGACTAGTTTTGCAGGCAAAATAGCATTCTGAAATAATTTGTTATAATAAATACCACTAATTAGATTCAGCAATAATAAAGTCAGATACCTGTTTGCCGTCACTAACCCCTCAAACATTTCTCTCCTTTCTGTTACCTTTTGTATTCTTCCTCAATTCCATGTGTGACATTGTACTAGACCCATAAGCAGCTCAACTGTCTTATTAGATATTTTGAGGTTATAGTTAAGTTCTCCATAAAGATAGCTTTCCCCATATTACAGGCATAAAATTAAGATACATGGAAGTAAAATCACTTGCCTAATGCTACAAAGTGGTATGAAAGGATTCACAGATTTTTTTTTTCCTCTTCCTTTTCTCAAGTTCTCAATTACCTGTGACTTCTGGCAAGAACTATAAACTTAATCCCTTTAGGGGTGGTAAGAATTTACCACTTCATATAAGCTTATAATGTCTTCCCTTTTAAATAAAACGTAGAACACACTGTTGTCATCTGACTCATTATTTTGACTGCTCCCCCATTAGAAAAATGATGACTTTCAGTGGTAACAAATAATAACATCAAAAAAAAAAAAAAAGAAAGAAATCTCTGTGGCTTCATGCAATTTTGTCTCTTTTTTTACTTTTTTTTTAATTAGGAAAAACATCCCAGATATTATTTTTCAGAAATCTTATATTTCATAATAAAACCACTGAATAATACTGCTGTCTTGAAAGGCAAATAGGATGTCTCCAATGAGCACATTCAAAATAAAAATAGCCTGTGTTTCTACTGCTTGGTGTGTTTCTTTCTTTTAACTTCAAGTGCTTGCCTCTGACTGATCTTTGTGAACTCCAGCCTAAATGGATTCAATCCCAGCCTTCACCATGACTGCTCTCTTCCACTGTGTGCTTTCTCAGACCATATGCTGTAGTAAATGAGCCTGCATGGCTGAGCTGTTTAGGAAAAGGGCAATTAAATCTGGTTTTGCATTTCTTTATTAAGGACATGCTTTAAAGACTTTCCTTTGGAGAGGTTTTTGACATTCTTTCCATAGACATTCTTTAACATCTGTCAGTGCATGCTAGTGATGGTTCTTACAGACTTAAAATAGAGAGAATCCCTGTGACTAGTTCTTTGATATAAATATATTAATAATACAAAACTGACAAATATAAGGCTTGGATTAAACCTCAGTATCTAAAGAGAATATTGTGAGGAATTCTGCCTTTGCTAGTCAATTTAGCTGTCTTGCTGTAATCATAATTCTCAGAGGTTTTTAAAAATAGTTCTTTTGAAATCATTAGACATCTATGTTTTTATTCCAATGAGTTAAAATAGTTTAGAACTTTTTCTGATTTTCATACAATTCTTCATTTAAAGTTTTAAGACTTTAGAAGTAAATTTTTTCTTTTCCTTTTTGAAAAGAAAAAGTTAAAATATTTCTACTGGTTCAATTAACACCTATTTGATTTTTTCTAATTTATACAAATTTTCACAGTAATATTGATCTATATGTGAAGCCAGCAACTTGTCCGTGTGCATGTGTGTGTGTGAGAGAGAGAGAGAGAGAGAGAGACAGAGAGAGAGCACATGTGGAAATGTGTGTACTTTGTTCTTCAAATGAACTTTGTGGACATCAATTTCCTATCTTTAAAAAGCACAGTGTTATGGGGCGCCTGGGTGGCTCAGTCGTTAAGCATCTGCCTTCGGCTCAGGTCATGATCCCGGGGTCCTGGGATCGAGTCCCGCATTGGGCTCCCTGCTCCGCGGGAAGCCTGCTTCTCCCTCCCCCACTCTCCCTGCTTGTGTTCCCTCTCTCACTGTGTCTCTCTCTCTCTGTCAAATAAATAAATAAAAATCTTTAAAATAAATAAATAAATAAAATGAAAAGCAGTGTTAGAAAAGATCTAAGATCTTTTGCAGTTCTATGATTTTGTTCTTTTATACAATGTTAAGTATTTGAAAACTGATATAGTGTAAAATGACTTTAAGTGCAAAACATATATACAAAATGCAAGATTTTAATAATTTTTATTAGCTACGCAAAATATATAAAATGTTATTATAGCCTTAAATATTCAATTAACAAGTGAACCCTATGCAAACTACTTGGTGCATTCTGGATTTGTCTCACTTTTTCAAAATACCATCTGCCATGTTTCCCTGACCTATCTGGTCTATTGCTTCGTTCTGTCCAGTCTGTTAGATGTCCTTCAAGATTTTCTCACCACCATATTATCCATACTGTATTATCAAGCACAGTAGCTATGGTTAACAAAATGAAGGTAGTAAGTGTTCATAAAGTTCTACAGCTCTCCAATATTTCCACTCATTAAAATTTAAAATGCAGGAGCGCCTGGGTGGCTCAGTCGTTAAGCATCTGCCTTCGGCTCAGGTCATGATCCCGGGGTCCTGGGATCGAGCCCTGCATCGGACTCCCTGCTCCGCGGGAAGCCTGCTCCTCCCTCTCCCACTCCCCCTGCTTGTGTTCCCTCTCTTGCTGTGTCTCTCTCTGTCAAAAAAAAAAAAAAAAAAAAAATGTAAAATGCAGCACAAATCTTAAGTTCTAATTTATTATCCCAGATCATCAGAAGATGTAAATGGGAAACAAAAATTATTATAACTAGAACTTCTGCTACCAAAAGCCCTTTGAAAAAACTAATGATTATCCCTTAAAAAAAAAAAAACTAGAGAGCGAATGTGCTTATTTGCTAGGCCAAAATAAACAATGCAAATCAACTGACAACTGGAAACCTACTTGCCATTGTGGCCAGAGCAACGGATAGTGTTCCTAATACCAAACTGCCCTCCAGTTGCAATCGTCCTAAATAAGGATTTTCATTTTTTTCTGTAATTCTAATATAAATGTATGATTTTGTTTTTCCCCTTAACCAAGTTCTTTTTAACCTTTACTATGCTAGCCAGTATTCTGTGTCACCATAAACAGAAGTTTTGTTTCATTCAAGCATTGATTTATTTTATGAAATGTGAAAACGAAACATCTTTAAATTATAATTACTTTTTAATAATGTGGAATATGCATACAATGTAATATATTGGATATAGAATCAATAATCTTTTCTCAGAGCTACAAAATAAGATGTATCAAGATTTGAGACACCTGAGATATGCTGATGACTCACGCTGGGATCAAACCTGGAGCAAGTATTTTGACAGCGAAGCAAAAAGGGATACATTTTGGGGTATATAATTTTTAAGCAAATATATGTATTTATTGCCAGAGAAGAGTTTTGTCTGTGTAGAACAGAGGAAGGAGTATGAGCTTTCTATAGTTATAGAAAGATCTAGGTTTGACTGTGATTGAGTACAAGAAACTTACCTTGAATGGACTGTTAATTTATCTGTAAAAGGAGGTTAATATATACCACCTGGCAAGGTTGATGTGAAGCTTCATGCATTATAAGGTATGGAATGTGCCTGGCACATAATACATACTCAATAAATACTAGCCATTATGAAATTCACCACATTCATACTTCTATAAAGTATAACAGACAACTGAAAGGATAATAACGTCAAATATGGATGTATAGAAGACACCAGAACACTGTTCAAATGAACAAGTCTAGTAGCAATCTTCAATGTATATAAAAGAAACAAAAGGAACATAAAACTCATTGAAGGCATTCTTCTGAGTCTGAATTTGGAGCTGAGGGAAGGGGCTAATAAAATCCAGAAATTACTTTACAATTTATAGGGACAGATTTGTTGACTCTACAGGGAGTCAGAACTGGAAGGCATAACAGAATTGCTCCTGGAAGCTTTTTACAATTTTTTCCCTTTTCTTCTCTTTTCTTTTTTCTTTTCTTAAGAGTACTTATGCCAGGGGTCCAACCCAGACCTACCCCATCAAAATCAATGGGGTAGAGCTGGAGATACATGTACATTTGGGAAAAAGCTCTTCAAAATGTGCTTGGTCCCTGACCTTGTTCAAAAAGCATTGGTTAATGTGTTCATAAGTTAGATTCTCTGAGTCTTTGTCTCAATCAAATTCCAAATGAATCGTTCATGGTAGTTTCTGGGCCAAGCTGAATCTTGCCCAATTCAAGCTTTAAATTCCTAACAAGTGCATGCAGTACAGATATTATGTAGAAGGTCAAAATTAGAACTGCACTTTTAAATGTCAAATATAAGATGAGCAAAGTTGTTTTGCCATTATGAATACTGAAGAGATTAATATGTATTTTCATCTAAGCAAAGGGCTGAATCATCTTATGTTAGCTATATAAGATTTACTGCAGTTTAGGATATATTTTCATGACCAAAAGATTTTCAAAATCACTTCCACAGTGCTTGAAAATCTAACACTTACTAACATATACAACAAGAGTAAATTTAGCTCAAAAATTACCTTATGGCAGGGGTTATCTCCTCATTACCTCAGCTCTAAAACATCTTTGATTATTTCCTCCACTGGTAGAACCTCTGTCTCCAGATTCCTAATTCTCTGCACTTTTGACTACATTAAGAGAAGAGAAGACTTCTAAATTCATTGTACCAACCCATTTTCAGAGTTTCCTTTTTTCTTTTAATCTTGTTTCTATCTCTCTAAATTAATTACTTATTAAATAAGTATTGTTGAATTTTCAACAAATACCTACTCAACATCTTTATGAGGTAAGGGGATACCAACAAGAAAGAGAGAAACTATCCTGTCCCCTCCCAACCCACAGAGTCAAAAACAGAGTGAAGAGCTATATTCCACTTTGGCGGGACATAGAACTACTTTAGCAGGTTGGTCCTGACTTCTGTGCCCTTTCAACAAGAGATGAGACTATCAGATGCCTTTTGGAAAGCCAAATACTTAAAAGATAATTATTGCAGTAGCTTATGTGGGCTGGCAAGGGTGAGAGAGGAAAATCTTTTATAAAAGAATTGGACCCATACTGCAAATTTCACGCAATCCAGAGTGTTTTTAATTTTTAAACAGTCTCCGGTGTAGGCCAAGAACCAGTGTCGATGAGGAGAGAAGATGGAAGGGGGAGGAGGAGGGAGAGTAGAAGGTGCAGGGGGTGGGACATAAAACTCCTATCACAGACCAATACTGAAGTTAGGTTGGTTTTAAAAAGACCCTCAGACTTGGAATAGAGCTTGTGACTTGACACTGATAAGCCTTGGTTGATATTTGCCCTTCACACCTCCAAATCTGGGCATATTTATTAAACACTCTAGTTCATGCCCTTTAATTAAAAACTGAGGTCACAGAAGCTTAGAGAAGTTAGAAATTAGAAGTAAAAAATAAAACTAACTTTAGTTTAAAGGCATTTCAAGTGATAAGGTGGTTTTAGATTAAGTTCAAGCTCAATAAAAGTCAACAATGTGGCTTTGCTTCCCCCAAAAGTTAATGGAATTTTCAGCAGAATTAGTACAAATATATATTCCACATAATAATCCCAATCTCCTTTCACTTCTCTGACCATATCTAGAGAATTGTCATCTATCTGGGTAACACAATCATAGGGTCTTGTTATTTGAGGTCTATCCCGAAGAAGACAGTAAAATAATGTTATGTTGAATGATGAATTAAGGGAAGGAAAACATGTAGCAGGTTGAACAAAAGAAAACAAAAGAAGAGAAAGGACCTTATTACATGATGAGTGAAGAATCTGAAAGGCTTTAATATTAAAGAGGTCACAATATTTATTTCGTGCATCTATTTTGTGTACCTCCAAAAAAGAGAAATAAGAAAAATGGGTAGAAATTATAGGAATGGCCAACTTAGCACACTTCAGTTTACTATGAGGAAGAACTTCTAACAGAGTTGGCCGGAAAGAGAATCGGTTGTTTTGTGTATTAATGGAGGAAATCACAGGGAATTTTTTTCCTTCTGATTTAAGTTGTTTCTGAGAACATTGGTATCTCTAGAGTGATTTTGCTCTAAATGCTAACAGAGTAAAATACTGTCGACTCAAAAATCTTGGAATGGAATTCTGCAAAAAAAAAAAAGAAATATTACATAGTTCAGAGTCTCTGAATCAAAATCAAAGCACCTATTTATGATTAAAATTATAAATAAAAGCTTTTTTGTTTGCTTTTGCTTTTATTTAGTAGGAGGCTGTGGTTAATTCCTTGGGGTTAGGTAATGATATTATTTTAAAGTTATTACTACCCAGAACACAACATTCAAAACATACTAAAATTCCAAAAGAACAGTGTTAGGTTAGCATTTTGACTAACATAAGTATCTCTAAATAAATTCTTATGCTTTTAAGGTAAAGCAAAGCAAGATAGAATAGTGACTTAATTTTTCCCTTTACAATAAAAAGGGATTAGTGGTCCTTAATAAGAAATTCTTAACTTCGGGGCGTCTGGGTAGCTCAGTCGTTAAGCGTCTGCCTTTGGCTCAGGTCATGATCCCAGAGTCCTGGGATCGAGCCCGCATCAGGCTCCCTGCTTGGCGGGAAGCTTGCTTCTCCGAGCTCTCCCACTCCCCCTGCTTGTGTTCCCTCTCTCTCTGTCAAATAAATAAATGAAATCTTAAAAAAAAGAAAAAAAAAAAAAAAAAGAAATTCCTAACTTTGACAAGTACTCAGTTCCCCTCTCAAATTCTATTTACCTGCATCTAGATTCCCTTGCCCATGTAAATGCACTTCCTAAATCAGTGCCTACAAAATGGGAGAAAAAAAATCTCAAGATCCTGGAGCTTTTTAACTTGCCAAGAAAACGTGAATGAGCAGCTAAATTCTGTTCAGAGAACAAATGCCACGTCATATTAATAGCTAAAGAAAGCCATAGTTTATTGGTTTACTGACTAGATAACTAAAACCCTGGATAACAAACTGACAGCGTTTAAGAACAATTCTGTTTCCCAATTTTCTCATTTTATGTGAACAATTCTATGATCATTATGCAATCTTGGGCAAGGCTACTTCTTTTGTGAAATGGGAATCACCAGATTACCTACCCTACTAGGATTTCTGGTGAGACTGTGCAAGAGAATATGTCCTCACATGGCCCTTCCTCAGTGCACACGTAGCAAGTATAACTAGCAAGTAAAACTAGCTACTTTCTGTCACAATTAATGTAGGCCTGGCTTTAAGGTTTACTGTGGCTGGCAAATTGATGTGTCAGGAGGTTGACGCCTGTTGGGGACGGAGAGCAGTTGACAAAAAGTTTCCAAAGATGCCCTGTTCATAGAAATTGGATTTAACTTTTGATGGATGTCAATCAGCTAATCTACCAGATAGGCAATAGCAGCTGGACTTCTGAGGAAGTGTGTTTCTAGACCCTAGAGGGCCTCTCTGTTGAGAGCAGGACCCATGTGACTAAGCATATGGGAACAGAGTATGAGCGCTGAGGGAGATGGGCCTGGCATGACTGCTTGCTCTGGATCTGGTGCTCCAACCTGTCAATTTTTCACTGGTTTATTCATTCAACAAGTATTTCTTAAAAGCCCATCTGTGGCAGGTACTCTTCTAGGTGCTGGAGTAACCAGTGTTTAAGACAGGGTTCCAGCACTCACAGAGTTTACACTGTGGTAGGGAGAAAAGGACAATGAACAAACCAGATAGGAGTAAGTGCTGTATAGAAAATGAAAATAAGGTGATATGATGGAGAGGGATGACGTTAGCCTGGGTGGTGAAGGAAGGGATCTCTGAAGAAGTGACATGTAAATGGATCCCTGAATGACAAAAGAGTCAGCTGTGTAAAGATGGGGGTAGAGCATTTCAGGCAGAGGCAGAGTTAGTTCAAAGGCTCAAAGGTAAGACAAAGCTGGCATGATTGAAGAAGCAAGAGAAAACCAGCGTGGCTGGAGAGCCCTGGGTGACAGGGAGACGGGCAGGAGCCAGAGGCAGAGAGGAAGGCAGGAGGGAGGCCAGATAGTGCTTCATATGCCAATGTAAAAGGTTTGGGGTTTATTTTAGATGCTCACGAAGAGCCCGAGTAGAAGGGGAATGCATGATTAGATTTCTTTTTAAGACCACTCTGGCTGCTCTTGGGAAAATGAATTGTAGGGGACAGGGATGGAAAGACGCTGGGTGGGGAGGGCTCAAGGGCTAATCAGGAACTTATCCACAGGCAAATGCATTGCAGGGGGATCTAGGCTGTGCTGGCATACCAAATTGCAGACTTACAACAACCAGATCTAGCTCTATCGATAATACTGTCTGTCTTGGTTATAAGTCATTCAGGATCACAGTAGAGCTGCGCTGATTCTTTAATACACTGCTTGTATTCTTCTTAGTTTAACAAACAATTTAGGCAGGTGCACGACCATCTATTTCCTATCATAATTGGCATAGGCCTGGCTGTACGGTTCTCTGGGGCAGGCCAACTGACTTGGCAATAGAGTTGGATCCTTATGAAGACAGACAGCAGTTGACAGCTTTCAAAGATGTGCAGTGGGATCTAGGGATGCAGGACTTTCAAAATTTTCTAAAGCAGTATTTACTCTTGCACTTACTCATTTATATATGTGTGTCTTAGTCTGCCTGGGCTGCTATAAGAAAATACCACAGGATGGGTGTCTTAAACATCAGACATTTACTTTCTCACAGTTCTGGAAGCTAGAAGTCCAAGATCAAGGTTCTGGTTAATTTGGCTTCTGGAAGAGACTGTGCTCCCAGCTTGCAGACTGCTGCCTTCTCACTATGTCCTCACATGGCCCTTCCTCAGTGCACACATAGCAAGAGAGCGCTCATGTGTCTCTTCCCCCTTTTACAAGGACACCAATCCCATTGGATTAGGATCCCACCTTAATGATCTCACTTACCCTTTATTACCTCCTTATAGGTCCTATTGCCAAATATAGTCACATTAAGGGTTAGGGCTTCAACATATAAACTTTGGGGGAACACAATTCAGTCCATAACAATGTGTAATTGTCATATGAATTCCTATTTGTATGAGTACATGCAAATATCAATTTGAAACATATATTTGTTATAATTATGTACCACACAGATACTCAGGATATGAAGAATAAGTGTGATCTTAAGGAGTTTAGGAGTCTAGCAGGAGAGACAAACAACTACAACAAAATATGGAATACTACACTAGAAGTATATGTAAATACAAATAGTTCTATTAAGGAAAAAATGTCAGGGAGCCCTAGGGAGAATAACTGGTATTTATATTAAATTTTATAGAGTAAGTGGAAATTCACCAGTGAGGCAGACAAGAAAATCAAGACCTACCTCAAAACCCAATTTCTTTTTTATTTTTTAAAGATTTTTATTTATTTGAGAGAGAGAGAGAGAGAGAGAGAGCATGAGCAGGGGGGGAGGGGCAGAGGGAGAGGGAGAAGCAGGCTTCCCGCTGAGCTAGGAGCCTGATGTAGGACTCAATCCCAGGACCCTGGGATCATGACCCGAGCCTAAGGCAGTCACTTAACTGACTGAGCCGCCCAGGTGCCCTCAAAACCCAATTTCTATGAAAAAGGTCTCCCTCTGACTACCTTAGCCTGAAAATATATATCCTTTTACTGAGTTTCAAGAATTATTGTTGACATAGTTCATTTGGCCATTTAAGTAGTGCTCAGAGGTATGACTTCTACTATTGAACTATTTAAATCTTTCATTACCAACAACTTTGAATGAGTGCATGCCTTGTTTTCTAACTAGAATGTAGGTTTCTTCAAGGTAAGGATCATATCTGATGAATCCTTCAACAGAGTAGGAGCCTAGATAATAAATGTTGCTTTGATTTGATGAGACTAAAGGATACAGAAGAGAGCTTAAATGTGAGAATCAGAGCTTCATAATCAATTAGGTTCTGACTCCTCACTAATGAAGAGAATAATACTGGTTAATTTCTCTGGGTCTCACTTTTTTCTGGCTCTTACAAGCTCTAAACCTCCATGAACATATTAGTTCAAACTCTTATTCAACAACCCCATCTAATTAGGGGTGATTGTAAAGGTTCCAGTCTCTACTACTTTTGATAGTCTCCTTTCTTGTTCAGACTTTATATAACAACTAAAAGGCCATAAAAATTCATTCAATATTATATTTAACATAAAAGGGGGAGAGGGAGGGCAACTAAAAACAATTCAATGATCAATCCTTAAAGTTTAAATCTGAACCTTAAAATACAGTTAAAATCTTTGTTAACATCTAGTACAGCACAGCTAATTGTTCTACTTCAAGTAAATTACAGGGAAGACTAGGACAGGTAACACTGGCAAGCAAATTAAAAAATACTAACTTTTGCTTTCTAGTGATTAGATTTAAACATATGGTTTAAACATTTCACAATACAGTATTTATATATAAACAAAAAATACTCCAATGCTAATGTAAAACATTTAAGTTTTGCACCTTCTATTTTGTAACAAAACCTTATCCTAAAAGAACAAGTGGGCTAAGAAGAAGCAATTCAATTAAAAAGTATTTTCTCCAACAATTCTGAAATAGACTAGTTTAGTAATTGTAAAAATGAAAGAAATTAAAAAAAAGAAATAGTTCCATTTGAAAAGTGGTTACAGTTCTAACTTTATAGTGGCAAACTCCTTTGTTAGATCACATTAAATAAATTGGTTGTTAAAAACTCGTGCTAGCAACAAGTAATTCTGATGTCCAAGCATGGGACAAGCTCCATGGCCACAAAACGATGCCAGTTCTACCTTTTAAATAGAGTTTGCCAAGAGGAGTGTGTTATTAGCCAGGCTTGGGTGAAACAATCCACTGCCCACAAAGCTACTTTAATGTACTGTCTCTATTGAAAATCACAGCAATCCAACAATACATGACGATACTTTCCCATCACTGCAGCAATTCCCACCACAGGCAACACTTTGTCTCCAACAAAGAGGGCTCACATTCTATGTCTGCAAAAACCCCAGTCCTGACTAGTACTGTATGGCTGCCAAGAGGAACATCTGTGTGCTCCACAGTACACAGCGCTGGCTCTTTTTTCTCTGTTTTCTTCTTTTTTATTTCCTAGACAATAAACTTTGTGATTGCTTGGTAAGGAAATTGTCTTTCATTCCTTTCCTCTTCCTTTTATTTATTTGTTTGTTTGTTTGTTTAACATGACAGGCAAACAACTACATCTGCCATCTATTATTACTTTGAGTCCAAATCCTGAACACATAGTAAAGTTAATTTGTTTTCTGACTTCATTTGATCTTAGACTTGTGATCCTCTGAAAATTGCTGACTTTAAAGCTGAGATCCCTAATAAAAAGCCACTCAATTCTCAGAATATTCTAGAACTTTATTTATATTTAGAAAGTCATAAATTGAAATAAAATACAAAAGAACGGCAATATAGTCTCAAGAATAAAAAACGTGTAAACTACACATTCCCTATAGAAAACTTACAATATAAGCTATTAGTTCCATAAGAATATTACATTTTGGTATTTTATACCACAAAAGACTTCTGTTATGTTTACCTTTACCTCAAATCAATATTTGGGCTTAAAGAAGTAAAAAAAAAAAAAAAAAATTAAGGCACACCAAGACATAAATGAACACAGAATATAATTAGCAATTTCCCAGAGATAAAGGACATGTTAGGGCCCCAACTTCTATCTGCTCCCCAAACAAAAGAAAAAAAATGCTCAATTTTATTATTAATCAAATGGATGCAAATTAAATCTAGATACTTTTGCTATTGATATGATTAATATTTGAAAACGGAATACCTATGTTTGCAAAGGAACAGACTAGCTGGGATTTTAAACCAGTACTACCTTGTTGGGATTTTAAACCAGTACTACTACCTTTCTAGAGGGCAATTCGGCAAGATGAGTGTTTATACCAGTTGGCCCAGAATTTTACTTTTAGGATTTTAACCAAAACAAGTGAGAAGAGATGGGCATCAAGATGTTTACTATAGCTTAAGAACAAACAATTTAGAAAGAGCCAAGTATCTAACCATAGCAGATTTGTTCAATAAATAAGGATACATCTCTACAAGGAATACTATACAACCAAGAAAAAATATAGTTTAAGAAACTATATGATAAAAATATTTTTACTGTATAGTTAATAAATGAAAATAGGTTATAAAATATGAGATATGATGGTAACCCACCTTTTAAAAAATATGCTTGCTACGACGCCTGGATGGTTCAGTCGGTTAAGCATCTGACTCTTAATTTCAGCTCAGGTCATGATCTCAGGGGTCGTAAGACAGAGCCCCGTATCAGGCTCCATGCTCAGCAGGGAGTCTGTTTGAGATTCTCTCCCTCTCCCCTGCCCCTCCCCTCACTCACAAAAATAAATTAATTAATTAAAAAATCTTTTAAAAAATATCCTTGCCCAGAAAAAATTAAAATGTTAATAATAGTATTATTTCATGGTGATATGACAAATTTCTCTATTTTGTAATAAATATGCTCTTAGTTTCAGAACCAGTGAAAAGCCCCTAAATTACTGCCTTCTTAAATGATGCCAAAATTTAAATTATTATCATTAATAATAATGGAAATAAAGGGTAACTCATTTCTTCTTAAAGATATATTATACATTTGGGGCGCTTGGGTGGCTCAGTCGGTTAAGCATCTGCCTTCAGCTCGGGTCATAATCCCAGGGTCCTGGGATGGAGCCCTGTGTCAGGCTCCCTGGTCAGTGGGGAGCCTGCTTATCCCCTTCCCTCTGCCCCTCCCCCCAATTCGTGCGTGCGCACACTTTCTCTCTCTCAAAATAAATAAATAAAATCTTTTTTTAAAAAGATACCTTATGTGTTTTCAAAACCTGTTCCACTGAAAATCATATAAAACTTCACATGAAAGGTATAGCAAGAGACAAGTAGGAAGAGGGAATTAGTACTTAAGGGACTGGGAATGGAAAAATCTCATAGTTTATCATTTTAAGTAGTAGTGGACAATCACAAAATTATAGTTCAGAAAGTTTAATGAAGATAGAGCTGACTTACACTACTTTACATAGCCTGAAAGACCAGTCCATGTGACGTGCATCTCTCAGTTTTAGTAGACTGAAAAAACATCAACAACAGATAACTATAATTTGTGTGTGTCATTACTGATAGAAATGGAGTAAGTGGAAAATAATGAAATTTTTTATTTCTTAAATCAAAGATAATATAGAGTGTATTTTTACCTTTCATAGTTTGATAGTGCCTTACACTATAAAACTGGGTTAGAAAGGAAATCACTTTCTGCTTTTATTTTTTTTTTATTTTTTTTTAAAGGTATTCTCTAATACTTTACATTTAATATGCTTACTCTCCTCTGACATCTTGCATAGGAGCCAGGAAGCTACAAAGAGAAGATCTAATGAGTTCTGAAACCATGTAAAATGTGGACTTAATCCCTTGATTTATATTGTTCTTTTTCCATGACACATTTTGTAAACTAGTATTAAACCACATAGCTGTTTGTGATTCTGCTAACCTGTCCATGTATTTCTTTTGGAAAAAAATAAAATAATTTTTTTAAAATGGCCAAAAAAAGTGTTTCCAAAGCAGCTATTAAATAAATGAGAGAGATAGAGCTGTACTCTATTAAGTGATACTGATTTACTACATGGTGTTTAAAAACCATCACCGGAGGGACGCCTGGGTGGTTCAGTCAGTTAAGCATCCGACTCGTGATTTTGGCTCAGTTCATGATATCAGGGTCCTGAGATAGAGCCCTTGTCAGGTTCCATGCTCAGCAGGGAGCCTGCTTGAGATTCTCTCCCTCTCCCTCTGCCCTTGCCCCACTGGCACTCTCTCTCAGGAAAAAAAAAAAAAATTAAAAACCATCACCAAAAAAGCAATGAAAAAAAAGTACCTGGTTTGTGATCTGGATTTCTCCTCACTGTATACAAGCAGAGTTCATGTTATATATTTTTTTTTTTTTTTTAAAGATTTTATTTATTTATTTGACAGAGAGACACAGCAAGAGAGGGAACACAAGCAGGGGGAGCGAAGGGGGAGAAGCAAGCTTCCCACGGAGCAGGGAGCCCGATGCGGGGCTCGATCCCAGGACCCTGGGATCATGACCTGAGCCAAAGGCAGACACTTAACCGAATGAGCCACCCAGTCGCCCCTATTCATGTTATATTTTTAAAGTATTCTTATTATAGAAGCCAATTAATCTGTTTTCTGTATTCAGTAGTATACCACCAAATCATGTTCATAAATAAAGGCAAACTAGACAAATGAAGACCTGTCAACAAATAATACAACTTTTAAGAACATATAGACTCCTTCTGATTTAATTACTAAATAAACGTACTGTGGGGGAATGCCTATCAAGTGAAATGTAATGCCACATTACCAAGACAAGGGGGGGGATATGCCATAGATACACACATGCCTTCACTGAACACTGAACTTTTTTTTAATGGAGCTTTATTTAACTCCTACTATTTACATGTTATTTCACTTATCTCACACAAACAACTTTTAAGATAGATGTTACTATCATAATTCTCCAAGTGAAAAAACTTTCCCAAAGTCATACAGATAAAAAATAGTACAGCTCAAGATTCAAACCCTGATCTCTCTGATTCCAATCTGTGTTCTTTTCACTGTGTTATTGGGTCAAGAGAAGTAAAATGATTGAATGCTAACATTATGTGACACGTTATGGGTTGAAATTTTAGCAGTGAATGCCACCAGATTACAAATACTCTATTTGTTGCCAGTGTTTCCTCTCTCCCCAAAGACACTGGTAAAGTCCATTTGTTCAGACAAGTTAAATCCAAACTAAAGTGTTTGACTGAGAAAACTGGTAGAGGGGAATGGGGAAAAAAAAAGAAGAGAGAGAGAGAGAGGGAGGCAAACCATAAGAGACTCTACTGAGAGGTGATAGAAGGAGGTGGGTGGGGGATGGGCCGAATGGGTGATGGGTATTAAGGAGGGCAGTCGTTGTGATGAGCACTGGGTATTGTATATAAGTGATGAATCACTAAATTCTACTCTTGAAGCCAGTATTACACTGTATGCTAACCAAGTAGAATTTAAATATAAACTTAAAAATTTTTTTTCATAAAAATTTAATGAGGAGAATTGATAGGAAACTGGACAATTTTTTTTTTTTTTTTTTGCAAATCTGTCAAAAAGGTACATTAATTGACTGTCAAGTTATGACCTAATTGATTTCTAGAGAAGCTGGACTATCAGTTCAGTGATATAAATGGGTTTTCTGTTCGGGGAACTCTGATACAATCACACACATAAATTAAAAAAGAAACAAAATAGTGTTTATACGCATTTACAAATATTAAGTGAAGCCAAACATTTAACATAAAATCTATGAGTGGAGGACTCTTTGGATATGCCGAGCCAGCTATGAGAGTGGGGAGGAGCGTGCTGGGGTGTTCTGTGTTGACTGCTCTGACTTTCCGTTTCTATCCACATGTACTAGCAATCACAGTTTCAGAGACACTTACTGAAAGATCAGGGCAGAGTTTCTCTACAAATTCCTAAGAATGGATTCGTTTACCTCACCTGATTTCACTAATGACTTTCATCCTTCCCTTCAAGAAAATTTTGTTCAGACTGAAAAAAAAAAAATCTTTTGTGGTCACACCTCATCCTTACACATTTGGAAGCAGGACACACTCCTTTGACAAAGTTGTTGCTGGCTGAGCGACATATTGATTACTTAAGTATCATCGTGATGCAGTCATGCAATCAAACATTTCATATGTCATCAATCAGCCCATTATTTTATTGATCCTTTTGCCTACATGATGGTTTTAACGCAAAAAGTTTACCTAATCAGAGATACACATACTTACTTGCCCTTTTAGGTCGCTGTGACCATAACTGCACGTAAAAATTTATTGTTCATGCAATAAATTATTTTTGTAATAAAAATAAACAAAAAATCAGCCTAGGTTCCATCATCATTAAGAAACTGTTACTAAGTATTCTTTTAAGGAAATTCCTTTTAAGGAGGACACCTTTTAGTTTTCTGGTCTCTTTCCACAATGTTATCAATTCCTCCTGCCATGCTGGAACCTGCCTCAATTTCCCACATGGCTTTTTTTTTTTAGCGTTCCATGATTCATTGTTTGCGTGTAACACCCAGTGCCCCATTCAGCACGTGCCCTCTTTAATACCCATCACCAGGCTAACCCATCCCCCCACCCACTCCCCTCTAGAACCCTCAGTTGTTTCTCAGAGTCCATAGTCTCTCATGGTTCGTCGTCTCCTCCTCCGATTTCCCCCCCTTCATTTTTCCCTTCCTGCTATCTTCTTTTTTTCTTTTTTTAACATAAAATGTATTATTTTTTCAGAGGTACAGGTCTGTGATTCCCACATAGTTTTTAGAAGTACTCCTCTTTGTTGGGAAACCAAATAATCTTATTAAGAAATACATGTTAATGAGGGTTGATAAAGCTCTTTAAAAAAGGGCCAGAAACATCAATTCTTAATTTTTAGCAAGTACTTGAAGTAGTTGGGGGATGTACTGAAGGCTGATTTCGGGGCCTCATCCGCAGATACTCTGATTCTTTACATTTGGAGTGAGATTAATGGATTACATATCAAGCAGAAATGTCTGGTAAGAAGATACCAGGTTCTAATTCAGAGGTTCTGTGGCCACTGTTTTTAGAACGCCACATTATTTTCAGATTCTTTCCTCTGTTTTGGAAAGCTGTCATTACAGGAGTCTTACTCTAGACAAACTACTTCTAAGGTTTCTCTTACATAGTATGCTTTTGACCTCAGTCTTGCAGGATGGTTATATACTACAAAATTCTGAAAGAACAACAGACAAGTGATTAAGAAGCCCTGCCTTTATTTCACAGCAAAAGCATCTATACAGCAGAGCCTTTCTTTCTTCACCATCTCCAAAGTTGCGTGTAGTTTTCCCACAGTATCGGATTGCTGGTCTAGGTACACACACAACCTAGGTGATAATTCACTTAGATTTAAACTACTTTCTTCAAAGCCGACTTTCCCAAACAATGCATCATCTACATTTTAAATGCTAGGTGAAATTCTACCACCACTCTCAAAAAAAGGGGACAAGGAGGTGCATTGTATTGGACAAAAGAAATGGAGGAAAGTATTGACAGTACAAGCAATCTATAGTACCCTTGGGTAGAAAGAATTGTTGAAAAGAGTTTTCTCACACATGAAAAGGCAATGAAGCTCACAACATTGATTATATTTCATGATTTTTTGGACCTAGTATTGAAATACCTGAAACGAAGCCATCGTTTGTAAATAGGTATAATCCCTTCTTCCTACTAATAGACAAATCAGTGATATAAACCTATGCTTAAAAATAAAATTTAAATTTTAAATCAGATTAGCGAGATGCTAGTCCCAAGATGCTAGATAAAAAATACGTCTTTGAGAAAAAGTGAGACATATAATCTTTGGTAGTTAATTTATAAATTTAATCATTTAGAGAAATACATGAAAGGGGTGCCTGGGTGGCTCAGTCGGATGAGCCTCAGACTCTTGATTTCAGCTCAGGTCATGATCTCAGGGTTGTGAGATCGAGCCCCATGTCAGGCTCCACATCAGGCTCCATGCTCAGAACGGAGACTGCCGGAGATTCTCTCTCTCCCTCTGCCGCTCCCCTGCTCACACTAACGAACTAACTAACTAAATAAATAAATAAATAAATAAAATCTTAAAGTAATACATGAAAATCCTCAAATCTTCTAGTCCTTCCTCAATCCCAAATGAGGCAGTATAACATCTTGATCCATTACTCCCTCTATTCTTTCAGATCACCAGTTGAAAAAAGATGCTCAAATAGTACAAAGCTGTAACTACTATTCTATTTTCTTTGTGTATAACACATTGTGTTTGTATAAACTTAAAGCCAGAGATCTTCAACATTCACTTCCCCACACTACACAACTGTTAAGAAAGACATCTGTGGAACAAAATAAACTAAATGTAGTCTAAAAATTACATTCTTGAGGCTCTCTGAGAAGTCACCTAGTCAAACCTCCTGCCCTTAGTCCTCCTAAATCAACATGCTGCTTATAATGAAACACAGCTCTTCCAAGATTTTAGACTCAACTTTTTAAGTCAAATTAGCTAGCATGATTTTGAAAGGTTTGGTTTTAAGTGTTAAAAAATTAAGTTCAGGGGAGCCTTGGTGGCTCAGATGGTTAAGCGTCTGCCTTCAGCTCAGGTCATGATCCCAGGTCCTGGGATTGAGTCCCATGTCAGACTCCCAGCTCAGCAGGGAGTCTGCTTCTCCCTCTGCCTCTCTCCCCTGCTCATGCTTTCTCTGTCTCTCTCTCTCTCAAGTGAATAAATAAAATCTTAAAAAAAAAAAAAAAGTTAAATTCATTACGAAAGGTAAGTCTCTTGGAATGAAAGAGAAAACTGTTTCAACAATTTAATCAGATCTAAAGAGAAGGTAGATATGTATATCTTCCATTTTATTATTCAGCATAATTTATGACTTGAATATTATAAATTAGAGAGAAAGAGATTAAGATGAAAAACATTTTTCATGTTCATGCTCATGCTAATTACTCTGACCAGCTGCTATGGAAGAAGGCAAAGCATATGGGGTGCCTGGGTGGCTCAGTTGGTTAAGCATCCAACTCTTGGTTTTGGCTCAGGTCATGATCTCAGGGTTGGGAGATCAAGCCCCGAGTGGGATGGGCTCCACACTCTCAGTGCAGAGTCTGCTTGAAATTTTCTCTCCCTTTGTCCCTTCCCCTGTGTGCATGCATTCTATAAATAAATAAATAAATAAATAAATAAATAAAAATTTTTAAAAAGAAGGTAAAGCATAGTATGTGCATTTAACTTATTTTAATGTGGTCAGCTGGCAAGGAAATTTGTTGAGGACGTTAATAAGTAAGCTAAATCGGATAAATCACCTGGAGATCTAAGACTCAACTAGTGCACACAGCTTCCTACTGAGGTGACAAGAGATCTGAGCACAGTGAACTTAAAATTGCAGGGTAAAAACTAGAACATATTTGAGTTGCTTGAGGAGGTTCAGGGACTATATTTTAATTCCACAGAAGTGGGTAAATAGATGGCAACAGAGTCCACACTGACTCCCTGGCCGATCCAGGCTGCACACTCAAGGAAGTGTGGTGGGAAAGGGTGGAAATAAAGTCACATTTTCAAGAGATTCACAAGTTGTCAATAGCAGGAACAGTGCTTTATACTTACCTCAGGATAGCTCAGTTTCAAGAATTGACTGTGCTCAAATTAAAGACATGACTGACATCTCTGGGATTTTGAGGATGAGGACGCGTCTCAAAATCCCAGAATTATCCCCAAATTTCTGGCTAAATGAGCAACTGCAGGCAATGTCTGCATCCATCTGGTTCTGTAACACTAGTTTCTCTCATGAAATTTCTGTCAACAAAGCTGAGAGGACCAGTCCTGGAAGCCTAAAGTCAGAGCTGTTACAAGGTCAATGTGAATTTACCCAACAGTTCTCAAGTGTGTTCCCGGACTTCATCAAAACTGATCTCTGGACAACACTAGACCAGTATTTGTGCACTTTTATCATTTAAAGTTAATTAAATTGGTCTTTTAAAATATTAAAAAATTAATAAATATTCTTAAATTTTCTAATAAGGTATTATAGCCATAGTTAATATATGAAAAACCCGTCATATGCTGTCCATAGATAAAAGGTTTGACTGTGTAGCCCACTTTTGAATAAAACAAACAAAAAACCCACAGTTGTATGTCCCAGTCCTAAATTAGTCAGGAAGGGGAGATTTTGAAAAAAAGAGAAAGAAGAGAGAAAGAGAGAAAGAAAGAAAAGGAAAGAGAAAGAGAAAGAAAAGAAAAGAAAAAAAAAAGAAAAGGCTACCAGGAAACTCAATTAAAACTACTTCAATATCCTTCCATTAATTACCTATATTTTTAGGAGGAATCAATAGCCCCATTTCATTTGAACTGGCCAAGATCTACGATTAAAAGACTTCCCCCACCAATTGTCTTTTTCATACTTCTGTTAAATTTTGTTGCTAATACCAAGTGCTATTTCCCCAGCTGTGAAGTCAGACCAGCAGCTGCCTTAGCAAACCACGCCAACACTACACCACTACATAAAGACAGCTGCCTTGCCTGTCCTTACAGATGAAAAAAGAGTGCTAAAGGCCTAGAAAAATCTCCAGTACTGGCAATGGCTGTGAAGGCAGCTGTGTGCCTGTCATACTGTTATAGAGTGTGCTATGTGACAATAGATATAAGAAATGAAGAAAAGAATAAATACAACTAATTTTTACGGATAACACATATTTCCAAATTATTTTATTTATGGGCTATGACATTATTTTTGACAATTTTATTTTTAGATTCCTCAGCATTCTATGCACAGAAGCAAAACCTTACTATTTATAAACACTTATATAAGTCCTAATTTCTACTTTAACAAACTAAGCAACAAAGCATCTTGAAGATTTGTATCCAAAATTTTAAGTTACTAACAGCAATTGATTTTTCTAACATTAGTATTGTTATAAAGCTTCAAAAATCTGAGAATCATACCAAGATACAACAGAATTTGAGGCTGGCAATGATCTGGTGGGAACTAACATTTCCAAGAAAGACTGTTTTGTTTCATTAAAATGGACCTCTTTCCATACATTCAGAATGGATTAAAAGCCTACATAAAGTTTGTAGGCAGAGCTGATATTTGTATTTCTCTTTTAGGAAATATTTTTACTTAAAAAAATACTGACTATACTTGATCATGATGTCTGCAACTTACTTTGACATATTAAAATATACACATTTCAGAGGGTGGTCAATTGTAGTCATAATAAAAATCCATATTCTAGGGGTGGCTACTATAAGTGCCTCTGTTGTCTATATTTATGTAGACAACTGAACCTTGGCTAATTACTACATTAAATGTCAGAGAAGGTCTCATTGGTGAAAACAGTGGGCTATAACTAGCATGAATATTAAAAATAGGGCCCCATTTTTTAAATAAAAAGCATTTGCAAAATATGGACTGGCTAAACAGTATTTTAACAACTTGCCCCAGCCTTTCATAAAAAAAGCATAGGAATTCACTGGAGCATGGATACTTTTCCCTTATGGATGATGCCCCCCTTTAAATTAAATACTTCTCTATCCAGCCATGAATGTGGAGGATTCTATTTGCCAGTTGCTGGTATGAAGAGAGCAGAATTTTCCCTTATGTGACCCCTTTCTGCCATGTTGGTCAAAGCCTCTCTGAGGACTCAGAGATGGGGTTTCCTCAGGTTCCAAAAACTGCCTTGTGCCTGCTTGTTAATATTTAGTTAATAAATCTCTATGTATGTGTCCATATGTGCAACAGAATTTGTCTGATACTTGCTTTTAGAATTTGTCTTGAGATTTTGCTAAAAACAGGGCATGACCACACTGGCTTAGGTCAGTGTGGAACAGTAGTAAGATATGTATTAAACACTTAAAAATAATCCTATTTAAAGCCACGATCTTGCCAAACACAAAATTTCAAATCAACATATGACTATTACTATCAAAGCACATTTATTAATAATATAGTTAGATTGATCTGCATAAGAACATATGACTTTACACCAAAATGTATAAAGCATAGTAAGTTTCAATGGAGCCAGTATGTAATTTTGCAAAGTCTAGCATCCTGGTCACGTGGAAGGCCATTCAGAGATCTGTTATAGCTTATTAGGGAAAAGAATACACACACACACACACACACACACACACACACACGAACTGATAGAGCCTGGCCAATAAAGCAATATATTTTATAAATATTAGAGAGAACTGAGAAGAATAAACAGCCCTTAAAAGAACACCTAACTATATGTAGGAAACTTGGTATACAATAGAGAAAGCATTTTGGGGCACCTGGGTGGCTCAATCAGTTGGGCATCTGACTCTTGATTTCAGCTCCGGTCATGAGCTCAGGGTCGTGGGATTGAGCCCCGCATCAGGCTCCATGCTCGGAGCAGAGTCTGCTTGAGATTCTCTCTCTCCTTCTGCTCCTCCCCCCACTCACACTCTCCCCTTCTCTCTAAATGAATGAATAAATAAATTCTTAAAAAAAAATAGAGAAAGCATTTTACATTTGTGAAAGAAAGAATGGGCTATTCAATGAATCATACTAGGAAAATTGGCTATATATCTGGAAAAAAAAATTAGATCCCTATGTCAAACCATACATAAAAATAAGTTACCTAATGGGTACAGGGTTTCCTTTGGGGTGATGAAAACTTTTGGAATTAGACAGTGGTAATGGTTGCATAACACTGTAAATATATTAAATGCCATTAAATTGTGTACTTTATAAGATTAAAATGTTAAATTCTATTTTTTATTACAATAAGAAAAATAAGTTGCAGATATATTACAAAATGAAAAATCAAGCTTTGAATATAATAAACACAAGGGAAATATCTGTTTGACCTCGGGGTAGGAAAGGCTTTTCCAGATAAGACACAAAATACTGTTATTCCAGCTGCATAACAAAATTACCCTAAAACTCAGTGACTTCAAAGAACAACAATCATTCATTTTGTTCAAGAATCTGAAATATGGGCAAGGCTCAGCACGGACAGCTCATCTCTGCTCCATGCCATGTCGCTGGGATGGTCTGACCGGAACTAGAGAATCCATTTCCAGGGTGGCTCACTCATGTAGATGGCAAGTTAGTACTGGCTGTTGGTTGTTGTCTACGTGAACCTTTCTGCAGGGTTTGGGCTCCCTCACAGTATGATGGCTATATTCTAAAAACATCCTAAGAGACAGGAAGTGGAAAAGGCCGGTTTCTTAAAGCCTGGGCCCCCACATCTGGCACAGTGTCACCTCTGCTATATTCTATTATTCAAGGAATCATTTAGCCCAGATTTAGGGGAGATACAGACTCTCTTGATGGAGGAATGTCAAAGGGTTTGGGGGCCATGTTTTAAGACTACACAGCAACTCATAAAGGAAAAGATAGCACAGCTGACTATATCAAAATTTAAAACCCCTGCATGACAAGTTACTGTGAAAAAGGTAAAATATGAGATAAACTGAAAAGAGGGAATTTGTAACACATGTAGGAAAGAATTAATATGCAGAATACACAAAGAACTATAAATCAGTGAGAAAAAGGTAAACTATCAAATAAAAAATGCATGAAGACTATGAACAGTCAATTCATGGGAGAGGGACCTCAACAGCCAACAGACATGAAAAAGATGTTTAATATCACTTTATAGAGATTAGGAAAAAGCAGATCAAAATATCCCACATTAGACTGTCAAAATAAAGTCTAAAAATTTCCTCAAGTTTGGTGAGTACGTGAGAAAATGTGGACCACCATAAACTCTGGGTGTAAAATGGAGTAAAAACATTAGAGTGCAATTTGGCAGTATCTAATAAAATAGAATATGTATACACAGTCTTCAACCCAACATTTAAGTTTCCAGGTAATAACAGGCAACAAATGCATTTGTCCCTGGAGACATGTATAAAGAATGCTAATGTTCATAATGTTCATAAATAATTAAAAATTAGAAACCACCTAAAGGTTCATCAATAGGGAAAAGTATAAATAATAACTGGGATATATTTATAGAATGGAATTTATATTGCAGTTAAAATGAATGAACTAGATCTCAATGTAGATTCTTAGATTTCAAAAACATGTTGATCAAAATGTTACAAAGTGACACAAAATTAAACACAAACAAAAACACATATAAAGCAATATGTATTTTTTATTTTTTATTTTTATTTTTTTTAAAAAGATTTTATTTATTTATTTGACAGAGAGAGAGATAGCGAGAGCAGGAACGCAAGCAGGGGGAGTGGGAGAGGGAGAAGCAGGCTTCCCGCCGAGCAGGGAGCCCGATGTGGGACTCGATCCCAGGACCCTGGGATCATGACCTGAGCCGAAGGCAGACGCTTAACGACTGAGCCACCCAGGCGCCCGCAATATGTATTTTTTATGGTTATGTATACACATAGCAAAAATATAAGAACCTGAAGTATATGCTACATATTCAAGATGGTAGCCGCCTCTGGAGAGAAAGGTAAATATAAATAGTACAGGGAAGCTGAACAAAGTAAAGATACCAGAGAAAACTAGCTGTTCATCAAAGATTTGTATGCCCTCTTCATAAGTTGTTGCCAGGAGGCCAAGGATTTTATTTCCAAGCACCCTTACATCTAGATGTGGTCCTGTGACTTTTCCTCACTAATGGAATATGAACAGAAATGAGGCACTGTCACATGAAGACCAAGGACCTTAAACAGTGGGAGCGCCTTCCACAATCTCTCTTTGCTTTTCCATCTGCTTATTATGCATGAGCACTATGACCTTGGAAACCATGTGCTGAAGGTGGTAGAGTCCTAAAATGGAAAGAGTCTGGCTCTTTATATCCCCACATGAAATGCCAGCTACCAACCAGGAATAGTTACATGGCAATGCTTATGTGAGTGAGAAATAGTGGTAGGCCAGTAGAATTCTGGGATTTGTTTCAGTTTAGCTTCACCCAACTATATAAAAGGGGACTTCCATTTTTTTTAATCTACTGATACCTGTTTCTTTGATTAAAAGGAAGTCTGAAGTAAAATCACCACCACCACCACCACCACCAAAATGTCAGAGTCTGTTAATTCTAGGTGGTGGACATTCAGGCAGCTGTTATACTATTTTCTGTAGTTTTGCAATTAAAAAGAAATTTTATTAAGAAAGATTCAAGAGAGTTGGCCATTCCTCTAATATTTTATAGGAACACTGTATTTTTATTGCAGTTTACATTTCCAGTGTGGCATACTCCTATAAGTTATGTTCTCTGCTGAGGCTACCCCAGTTTTCCCCAGATTGTACATATTGCTTTCATGTCAAGGATTCAACTCAATGAAAATGTGTAGCTCCAGAGCTTTCCTCCTTTACTTCCATGTTTATCTGAATAAATGTAAAAACCACATTAATTGTTAAAATAATGAGTGACTTAACATTTTTCCAAACTACATAGAAGAAACTATATGGTCTAAAAAGCTATGAGAGAATAAAAGAAAAAGCAAGTCCATGCATGTAATCCTGTGCAAACTAGAAGAAAAATAGCTAACATTTAATATATGCCAAGTGCTATTACAAGTCAATATTTTTAGTATTAACTCATCAAGTCCTTAAAACAACTCCACAAAGTACATTACTGTAAAGCCCCATTTTACAATGAGAGTGAAAGACAGTAGATGAGAAATCTTCCTAAAACTACTAAACCTAATTTGTGTTAGGGACCAAACCAAAAAGGTCTAACAATTTCAAGACCAAATTTCACTTAAAGATTCTTAAGATGGAAATCTAAAAACCCTCCTTGACCCTAATGTTCCATTTTAAACACCAATTCCATTGCTTACTATTTTCTAAATATTTCATGAACTCATTCTTTCCTTTACATCCCAATGTCACTGCTCAAAGCTAAATCATCCAAATATCACACCTTGACAATGGCAATAATCTGTTACCTCTCTTTTGGGCTCATCTCATTCTTCTTCCACCTGAAAATTACCACCTAGATCTGTTACTTAAGTAATCTGTATAAAATGCTTACCAGTGGGATATAACCATATTCTATTACCTTACTTCTCAGGCTTGTTTTGAGACTTAGAGCTACTTAACACATATAACAGAGTGCTTGGCAAACTGTAGAAACTCAAAAAATGTCAATGTCTTTGAAAAGCAAGAATTACCAACCCTATTTTATAGAGGAGCTAAGCAGTCCAGAGAAGTTAAATAATTGAACTGAAATAACTTGATAAGTGGCAGAACCAGGTTTGAACCCAGGTCTGTCTAGCTCCCAAACGTATGTATTTCCATTATAACCTCACTGCTTCCTAAATACTTCTTCCCAAATTAAAATTTCAAAAATAAATTTCACTGTAACTTGAGGAGGTAATGAAAATCATGCTGTTATATTTCTTTTCACATTTAGCAAGAGAGAGAAGCTTTTTAATAATAAGAAGTGCCATTCTGGCCAATGTATTTAGAAAACAGAAATAAAAAGCATAAAAATTAGGAAGGGGGGAGATATGTTTTGTTCACAGATGATGGTGGCCCTGGGAAATCCAAAATAATCAAAACAATAAGTAATACAAACTATAAATTTAGGAACGCAATTAGATACAAAATTAATACAAAATCAAGCAGTCTTCATAATATGCAAACAAAAATTAGAATAAGACACCACTGGCAATAATAACAACAAAAAGATAAAATACCTGGGAATAAACATAAAACACGTACAAGATCTCCGTAAAAACCAAGCAGCAGACTCTGGAATGAACTTGTTTTAAAAAAATTATTTTTGGATTGCTACCATTTTGTTAAGGGTTTTTGCATCCAAGTTCATGAGCGATATTAGTCTGTAGTTCTCTTTTTTGGTGACACTTTTGTCTGATTTTGGTACCCGATACTTATTTTCTCTTATCATTATGAGTTGACAGAGAGTAGGAAATCAAACAGGGCAGGATAAGCTTGCTTGTGCTTGACAATCAGTAGCAGAGTAAAAAAATTACATCGATGAATCAATATAAAGTAGTAGTTTGGTTGAACTCTGGAAGCAAAAACAAACCCCTAAATTTTAATACAGATCCTGTCACCACAATTGTATTTTATTAAATATTATCCTTGAATTCCACCTTCTCAGGTATCTCTTAAGATCAGATATTATATAGTATAATAATATGTGTATTATAGTTCTTGTCATAATATATTTACATAAGGGCTAGTTCACAATAATTGTTGTTCTCCTCAAATGACAAAACAATCATTTTTTATGGCTCTCATTTTGTTGATGGGAAAATGATTTGTCAACAAACACCAAGTCTCTGGGATGGGAGGGAGGCTGACTTAATGGAATCACCAACTAAAAATAAAATACTGGATATGATCATAAAATTTGATTAGCGTTTCCTTATTTCATCTTCTTGATCTCATTCTTCTACCCCAAGGGTACAACTATAAAAGTTTTCATACTTCATACATTCTTTCAAACAATACTTTTATATTATCAATAAAACATTTGCTTACTTAATTTTTTGGTGGTGATCTTCATTTTTAAGGAGCTTGAATTAAACAAAGTCCCTGGTCTTCAACATATTTCTCTGGCAGCCTTTCTCAACTGGGGTTCACCAGATAATTAAGCCCTACAGAAAATGACTTCAATGACTTTCTTCTCAATTCTCCCAAGGATGATAAGAATAAGAAGTTAATTCATTATATAAAATGTGTTAGGACATTAGGGCATAATTCTCTAGCAAAACCTTTACTGAAAAAAGTTACCTGGTAATTCTTTCAAAATGACCTAGGTAATATAGTAATAAGATTTATCTATAAACTGTAATATATGTAACAATTATTAAATGTCTTAGATATATGAGTGAAAATAAGAATAATTTCACAAAAATCTAAAAGCTTCTTTACTAATATAGTTAGAATAAATGTCTTATGCTATCTGAAGTAAAATTTTGAGTGTAGGGGCTTTTCCTTATCAGACTAAATGACAAGTGCTAACCAATGTTAAATAAATAAATCCTTGCCGCTAACCATCCTGGAGTATCCAATGTGAATTCAGACATCTGCCCTTGTGAGTTGTACTTTGGGGCTAATATTCCAAACCACTGCATTTTCTCTGGTCATGGCATCTTACAGCAGACACTGTTGATTCCCAACTTATTACCTACTCTTCTCTCTCACTTCCATTTCTTCCTTTCTGACAAAGCCCCATTTTGAATGTTCAGGAAGCCACCCTGATATTTGTCAGGGTGGCTGGCTATAGTCCCAATCCCAAGGAGATCTTAGCTTAGTAAGAGTATGACCTTAGTAAGTATGATACTTAATAAATTGAGTATGACCAGTGCAGTCACTCAGGGCCTCATGCACCAAAAGGCTCTGTGCTTGGGGTTTAATGCTCTGTGGTTGCTGACCTGAAATTCTTAAGAACTTTATCTTTGCATTTGTGTTTTATAAGTGAAATATGATGGAACAATGGTGCATGGACTGGAGCCCTGGCTTACATGTGGTCCTCAGCTACCTTCTTCCATCCCAAGATGGGTGGGGAAAGCCCATGTTTCACTGTCACCCACAGTCCATAATGGGGGCCTGAGCACATGCGTAGACTGGACACCTACTCTTAAGAATCTCAGTGCAGGGACGCCTGGGTGGCTCAGTCGGTTAAGCGTCTGCCTTCGGCTCAGGTCATGATCCCAGCGTCCTGGGATCGAGTCCCGCATCGGGCTCCCTGCTCCGCGGGGAGTCTGCTTCTCCCTCTGCCTCTGTCTCTCTCTCTGTCTCTGATGAATAAATAAATAAAATCTTAAAAAAAAAAAAAAAAGAATCTCAGTGCAAGGAGAGTAGGTGGTCATTCCTACCTCAAGCTGATGGTGCCACGTCCCGTGGGTTAACTGGCTGGCACCTCCCACTCATGCACAATAGAGGTATCTCTGTGCATCCTGGCAGGCAGGCAGCAATCCCTCATGGTTGCCCTCCACTGTGTGGACTGGGGTGGTGGGTTCAAGGGAAGAGTAGATTAATTTCCCTACCCCCTGGCTTGGGCACCACATTTTCAGTTTGCACTGAACCCTGTTAAGTTTGCAGTGAGCCTTAGAAGATAGTGTCTGAATCAGTCATGGTGGTCTCTCCCCGAGTCCATGACTGTTTTATACCTAGGCATGTGATGAAATTTTGGCCATAATATATGAAAAAATATCTGCAGGGGAAGTTCTAGGAAAGTTTTCTTACGCTTAAAGAAGACACAAGAAAGAGAGGCCTGCTTTTCTGCATCTGTAAGCTGTCAATTCTGGATGTGATGCCTGACATCCACTGCCACTTTGTAACCGTAAGAGATCAAGCCTGAGTATAACCTGTCTGGGTAGGAGGGCCTGGTTAGACCAGAGTTACAAAGAGGAGGACCTAGGGCTCTTTTCACAACTAAATTACTGCCCCATCTCTGGATTCTTTGTTATGTTGGTTAATAAATTCCCTTATTGTTTAAGATAGTTAAAGTGAGGTTTTCTGTTAATTGCAGCTGAAAGCATTGTAAATGCTGAAAACACCCTGATACATATGATAATATACTTTTAATAGTAATACAGATTTCAAAAGAACCTAGCTTATCAACTTTGGAAAATAACTGTCCATCCCTTTGACATGTTCCCAGCCTCCCTTTCCCCAAGTGAATTTTATATATTACATAGCCCACATTTTAAAATCAAACCATTTAAAAATACCTACTTTCAAAACGTGTTAAGATTATTTTCAGCAGTTTCTAAGATCACAGATAAAATTTTATTCATTCAAATTGGGATATATTATCATGATGGACTTAACATGGAATATTAGAAAGAAAACTACATTTTTAGTAAGCCTACTTTCTTTCTCTTCCTACCCAGCCTTCTAATATCCAGCTCATCATCAATGAGCTACATACCATATAAATGGAGAATAGGAACAAACATATTTCCATTGGAAACAGAAATGTCATCACACTCTACTTGGCAAGAGAATGACATGAAATAGTTTTCATGTACAGGTAGAAATGTTTTTCCTATGGAATATTCTGGTGTCAAGATTCAAAGGGGCTGGGGAGTGCCTGGGTGGCTCAGTTGGTTGGGTGCCCAACTCTTGATTTCCGCTCAGGTCAGAATCTCTGGTTGTGAGATCCAGCCCCGCGTTGGGTTCTGCACTCCACAAGGAGTCTGTTTGAGATTCTCTCTCTCCCCCTCCCTCGCACAACTGCGTTCTCCATCTCTCTCTCGCAAAATAAATAAATAAAACCTTAAAAAATACAATAAAAAAGATCCAAATGGGCTGGAACCTCATCACCACATGGCAAAATAACCATCACAGAAAGTGCACCAACAAAGACATCCCAGTTCTCACTAGTGGATTTCTTCCTACCTCCTCCATGGGGAGTTTCTCTGCTATAAGAACCAGCTGTTCAATACAATGATAGGGCCTCTCTTGAGAGCTGACTAGTTCTGGAAGGCAAATTATCTATTCCCAGATAATAATAAAGAGAAGACTGAATAGTAACAGTTACAATTAGATAAAATTGATAAACCTGTTAGGTAAAGCACACAAGAACAGGCCAGGGACAAAAATTTCATTGGATTTGGGGGGGGGGGGCATTATAATCTCTTGCGAAAAAACAAAACCAGTTAAAACACATGATTACAGCTTTCTACGAGATAACTTCTGGTAGTGAGAAAATTATTAAACATTCTTCAGAAGCCATGGAGCTGAAGTCAGTGCACTGACTAACAGAGCAGCTGTCGGTGCAAAGGGGGTTCCTGTTGTAAGCCTGTTCTGACCTCAGATTCAAGCCTGAGAACCTGTCAGTAAGGTGCTCTCACAGTAGAAGACAACAAACAGCAGCTGCTTGCACTCGCGGGCTGCAGCCGTTTCCCTCCCTTGTCAAAAACACAGCGCCCCTCTGGTTGTGGATTCATGATACAAGGCGTTTGCGCAGTCCTCGCTGCTGCGGAGGACAGTGAGTTTTCAATCCCGTCGGTACGCTGCTCCCAAGGGCAGGGTGTCTACCAGACTCTCTTCGGGATCTGGAGCTGCATCTGTCTGTACAGATGCATGTAGTTCCAGCTATAGAGTAGTTAGCAGTAAGAGAACTATCCTTTCCCAGGAGGTTAGATCTCATTTACACAACTGAAACAAAAATGACTTTTAAAATTCCTTTTAGGACAACTGAGGAAAGAAATGAAATAAAAAAGGTTGACGGAGAGGTCAGTCATATACTATAGAGAGCCAGACAGACTGATACATATAAAGAGACAGATATCAATTTAGAGAAGCATGACAGAGACATGCTGATACGTCCTTTTAATTTGGGATGGTCATTTGTGTAACAGTGCTATATGTTGAGTATGTTCTCCCCAGTGGCAACATTTCCAATGGTTTCTCTCTGATACGTCCCTTTTATACTTGCCAGTTGAAGGTGAGAAAGTCATGATGAAGAATAATGGAATTAACATGCTTGTGAATTCTTCTTGATACGACTACACAAACCCTTTACAATGCCTGACCCAGAATGGCCGCTCCACGGGTCTCTTTCCCAGGTTTCACTACTACCCGCCCTGCCCCCCCCAAAGTGGTCATTTCTCTCATCTTGTAGGCAATAATGCTATTAAAAATACCTGTGGCTTTACTTCTTCTACACTGATTGGTGTTACATATAGTAGATGGTTAGTTTTATGTGTCAATCTGGCCAGCCTCTAGGACCCAGTTATTTAATCAAACACTAATCTAGGTGTTGCTGTGAAAGTATTGTGTAGAGACTGGGTTAGCCGCCAGTTTATAATTACCCTCAAAAATGTGAGGGGGCCTCATCTAATCAGTTGAAGAGCTTAAGAGCAAACCCTGAGATTGTCTGAAGAAGAAATTCTGCCTCAAGACCAAGATAAAGTAAGCTAGAGAAAAAAATGTAATTAAGAAAATCATAAGGAAAAGACATATATGATGTCTTTTGCAGCATCAACTCCTGCATCAGTTTTCAGCCAGCTGACCTGCTCTGCGTATTTTAGACATGCCAGTCTCCACAACTGTGTGGGCCAATTCCTTAAAAGAAATCATCTACAGCTATATCTGTATCTCCAATTGGTTCTTTTTCTCTGGGGAAGCCTGACTCATAGAGATGGTAACACCAACTTCTATTTTGTGAGTGGAAAACCTAAATTTCCAATCTATGATGGGTATCCTGTCAGGGCTGGGATACTGATTCCAGATGCTATAAGAGACTCAGGGGCATACAGGCTCCGGTCTCATGGGGACTAAGTTCACTATCTTAAGGTTTGATGAAGGTTTGAACCTTTCATGCCTGACCGGCAGCTTTCCTTACTGTGCCATCTCAGCTGGATTCCCCCTGGCTGGAAAACTGCAGAGAAGGGCCTTTCCTTTCCCTTTTCCTCCATATCCTTTGCTATATCTGATTCTAATTAAAGCTAAAAAAGTATATATCATATACATATGATATATACATATACATATGATATATATAAATATTATATATCAGATATAAAAATATAGATATTTAAATAATAAAAATTATATATAATTATATATAAATATATAAAAATAATATGTAAATACTAAATATATATCATATATATTTTTAAATTTAACTATATATTAAATAAACATAGTTATATATAATATACACTTGACCCCTTGAACACCACCAGTTTGTGTGGGTCCACTTATATGTGGATTATTTTGATAAATACAGTATAGTATTGTATATGTCTTTTCTCTTCCTTACGATTTTTTTCTTAATTACATTTTTCTCTAGCTTACTTTATTGTAGTAATACAGTACATAATACATGTAACATACAAAATATGTGTTAATTGACTGTTTATGTTATAGCAAGGCTTCCAGTGAACAATAGGTTATTCGTAAAGTTTTTGGGGAGTCAAAAGTTACACACGAATTTTTAGCTGCATAGGGGTTTGTGCCCCTACCCCTGCGCTGTTTCAGGAGTCAACTGTATATATTTTTTATACTTTAATTTTTAAAAATACACACACATACAAAGCGTGGTACTTTTCTTTCTTGAAAATACAACAGGAAGATATATGCAGCAAAACCTTGATTATATCAAAAACTTAGAGGATGGGGCCCCAGTTAACTGAATATCCTGGGTTACTGGAAATGTCTACTTTCTTTGTTGGACATATTTAAAAACAGAAAAGGAGGAGGGAAAAGCAAATAGTAAAATGTTGATTTAAACAGAAATATATGAGTAATTACATGAAATGTAAAAGGTACAATTAAAAGTCAAAGATTGGCAGACTGGATAAACAAAGCCCAAGGAAATGCTGCTAAAAGAGTAATACTTTAAATAAATATAAGACACAGAAAGGTTGAAAGTAAAACCATGGGAAATGATATACCACATGAATTTTGACTAAAATAAAGCTGGTGTAGCATATTGATAAAAGACAAAATACACTTCAAGGTATGAAGCATGAGTAGAGATAAAAATGTTTCATAATAACAAGTAGACCAATTCTACCAGAAAGATAAAAATGTTCTAAATTTTTAGGCACTTAAAAATATAGCCTCAAACTAATGTAAATCAAAAACTGACACAGGGCGCCTGGGTGGCTCAGTTGGTTAAGCGACTGCCTTCGGCTCAGGTCATGATCCTGGAGTCCCGGGATCGAGTCCCACATCGGGCTCCCTGCTCGGCAGGGAGTCTGCTTCTCCCTCTGACCCTCCCCGCTCTCATGTGCTCTCTCTCATTCTCTCTCTCTCAAATAAATAAAATCTTTAAAAAAAAAAAAAAACTGACACAAATAAAAAGAGAAATGGGCAAATATACAAACACAGTAGCTACTTTATCAGTACCTAACATACCAAGCAACTTAAAATTAAGTAAGATTTTTTTTAAGGATTTGAAGATCTAACCACAATAAACAATATTTTACCAATTGACATATGCAAGCCACTGTACCCAACGAGTTAAGAATACACATCTATTTTTCAAATGTACATGAAACATTTTCCAAAGCTGACCACATGCTAGGCTATAAAGTAAGTTTCAACCAATACAACTACAATATTTAAGATACTAGGGTACTGGTGCAAGGACATATAAACAGACCAATAGTACAGAATAGAGAATCCAGAAACAGACCCACTCACCTACAACATTTAATTTCTGAAAAAGGCAACATGCATAGAATAGAGAAAGGAAAGTGTTTTTAAAAATGGTTCTGGGGGGGCGCCTGGGTGGCTCAGTTGTTAAGCGTCTGCCTTCGGCTCAGGTCATGATCCCAGGGTCCTGGAATCGAGCCCCACATCGGGCTCCCTGCTTAGCGGGAAGCCTGCTTCTCCCTCTCCCACTCCCCCTGCTTATGTTCCCTCTCTCGCTGTGTCTCTCTCTGTCAAATAAATAAATAAAATCTTAAAAAAAAAAAAAAATGGTTCTGGGGTGGGGTGCCTGGGTGGCTCAGTTGTTAAGTGTCTGCCTTCGGCTCAGGTCATGATTCCAGGATCCTGGGATCTAGCCCCACATCGGGCTCCCTGCTCCATGGGAAGCCAGCTTCTCCCTCTCCCACTCCCCCTGCTTCTGTTCCCTCTCTCGCTGTGTCTCTCTCTGTCAAATAAATACATTAAAAAAAAGAAAAGTCTTAAAAAAAGAAATGATTCTGGATAACTGGGTAATCATATAAAAAAATAAAATTTGACTTCTACCTCACACCATACTAAAATCAATCCCAGGTGGATTTTAGAGCTATATGTAAACGGTTAAACAAGGAAACTTCTAGAATATATAATAGGATCTTATCTTTCATAGTAAGGAAGGATTCTTAAACTGAAAACAAAGATTACTGCATAAGAAGATGAATACATTGAACTACTATCTCTATTTACCAAGATGCTGTTAAAAGAGTGAACAGGAGAGCCACAGATCTTTCAACCTATATAACCAACAAAGGGCTGATATCCAGAATATACAAAGAAATCCTACAAATTATTTTTTTTAAAATGACAGAAAATCCTATAGAAGAATAGGCAAGTGACTTAAGTGTCACACACACATATACACAAAAAGAATTCCAAAATAGCCAATAAATATATGGAAAGTTCTCAACCTCGAGGAAATACAAATTAAAACTAAAATGAAATAACACTACCATCCACCAGAGTGGCTAAAATTTTAAAGACTGGTAATAACAACTATGTGAAGTAACTGGGACTCGCATTCACTCCTGGTAGGAGTATAATTGTTATAGCCTTTTTAAAAAAACCATTTGGCATTATCTCCTAAAGTTGAATATATACATACCCTATGATGCAGCAATTTTACTCCTATGTGTGTGTGCGCAGGTACATTAAAAAACATGTACAACTTTAACAGCAATAATAATCAAAATAAGAAATAACCCAAATGTTCATCAATAAGTTATGGTATATTCATACACTAGTATACTATCCAGTAACAAAAATGAATATACTACTGTCATGCACAGCAACATGGCTCATCTCAATAGGCTAGCAAAATAATCTAGATATAAAAAACACCTACTATATGATTCCACTTAAATAAAGTTAAACACTAGCCAAATTAATCTATGTTATTAGATGTCAGGATAAGGAAGATTTTTGCAAAGGAGAAAAGAGGTAGTGACTGGAAGGGGGACACATGCAAGTCATGTGAGGTACTAGTAATTTCCTATTTTTTTAAACGGGTGGTGGTAACATATGTGTGTTCACTGTGGGATAATTTGTTAAGCTAGATACTTAGGATTGGTACACTTTTCTGTATATATGATATTCTTCAATTAAAATGTTCAAGAAAAGAAAAAAAAAGAAAGAAGAAGAAGAAAAAGAAGAAGAAGAAGAAGAAGAAGAAGAAGAAGAAGAAGAAGAAGAAGAAGAAGAAGAAGAAGAAGAAGAACTGCCAACCAAAACTAATAACTACTCTGACCAAGCAATTTATCAATGAAAAACCAGCAAGCAGCTCTCACTCCAGGTTCCTTACATGGTGATAGTCGCTGGACCTAAAGTCATTTCAAAGGCTTCCTCTGACACAGGCATAGCAGGTGATACTGGATGTTGGCTGGGCCCTCAGCTGGGGCTGTCACCCAGAATACCTATATTTGGCCTCTCCATGTGGTCTGGGATTCCTCACAGCAAGGTGGCTAAATCACAAAAGACAAAAAGCTAGGTGAAGGCCGCACTGCCTTATGACCTGGCCTCAGAAATCATGTCACTTCCTTAGTCACCTCCACTGCATTCTGTTTGTGAAGAGTAAAGCAAGCCTATTCAAAAGGAAGGAAATTAGACTCCACCTGTAGATGGGAGGAGCATCAAAGAATTTGTGGACATGTTTTAAAATCACCAGTCTGATGCCGCTCACAAATTATTCACATTCCTCTCAAAGCAGAATGCACTCATTCCCTCTTCCAAGATCTTCGCAAAGTCTCATTTTTATAATCATGGCACCAGACTATGGTTCAAGGTCCAAGACCTTATCATCAAAATCAAGTCCAGGTGCAGATGAGGCTCCCTGAGTATAGTTCCATGGGAACGGATCCTTTATTACTATTCCTCTTGATATGAAGATCTATAAACTAAAAAACCATATGCCTGCATACATAAACACCCAGCATACAATGGTGGGACAGGCATAGGATAACTGCCAAAGACACTCCGTTCTACAAAGGGGGAACCAGGAGGCACATAGCAGATTCTAGTCCACAACAACTCTGAAATCCAGCCAATGTTGCCAGTTGCTTGCTCAGGACTTGGTCTTACTGTCTGGGAATGAATGACTCTCTAGGGCTTTCCTCTGCCCTAGGGGTTCTTGGTTTCATCCTATGAATTATGCTTCCTTGTTCAAAAAGTGTAGCCTGCATTTACAGCTGAGCAGTAGTTCTCTCGGCCTGCTTCCTCTCTTCAGAAATTCAGGGATTCAAATACATCTTCATTTTAGACTATTTCTGTACCTTTTAGTCAAAGCTGACAGTGCCTTCTTCAGTACAATTCTCTTAAAAACTCTGTGAGTTTTCTATGAGTCATATTAGGGGCTCACTCCATTATACCAAAGTTAACACCCACAAATCTTGTTGAGATTAGCCCTTCTCTACCTTTACAACTGCTATGGAAAAATGTCCTTGAAAATATTAGAAGCTCTATTTAATCTCTAATGAAAGACAATCTATGAGGCACACCCTTAAGATTTTTAAGAGGGCCCTTTTGAAAAAGTCTGTAAGACACCGCCTTAAATCATTCTGAGGTCTTGACAAAGGGTTTCACAGTGACACCTTTAACTTCATCTTTAGACCATGTTTTCCTGAGAGCACCCTTGGATTTCATCTTTGCCCATAGCCATTTCTTAATTTTAGAATCATCTACCATCCACAGAGGCTTGGAATGAGAAAATAAATTTATATTTGAACCCAGGAAGTCCTAGCTGATTTATATTTAACATCTTGTTTTTTTAGTTCATCTCTTTTCTCTCCTCATTTTATTACAGATAGGGTAGAAGAAGCCAGGTGGCACTTGTCACCTCTGCCTGGAAATCTCCTTAGCAAGATCATCTGATTCAGTAGGTACGTTTTCTACTTTCCATATTATTGCTGATAATTATGTTGCTAAGCTTTCCTCTAATGTATAACAAATTCCTCCTTCCCTTCAACTTCCAAAAACATTTAAGCCTTCCTGATGCCCTTTGGGCTTCTGCTAACATATCAAGGTCCTTACAGCTTGTCCACTGCCTGGTTCCAAAGCCAAAGCCATATTTCTAGGTTACTTTTATAGCGGCATTCCACTTCCAGGTACTCAAATCTGTGCCAGTTCTATTGGTATATAAGAAACCACTCTAAAACTTAGTGGCTTAGAATAAAAACAATCATACAGTTTATAAACCTATGATTTCAATCAAATTTCAAAACAAATGTTTTGGTTGAAATATTTGTTTTATGTGTAAAGCTGACATTCCATAAATAAGGATGACAATTTTTTAGTACTTCTTAGTTATCACTGGACAGTATTAAAAATATATTTCTGAAAATTAAGAGTAGCTAACATTTACTGAGTGCTACTAAGCCTTTCAGCCTCCAATTTTCCAAAGGCAAGCAACATGGGTCAATGTTGCTGGAATGGGACTCAAGAGTTCTACATTTCAGTCCTGGTTTTACCTCATATTATCTGACTTTTGACAAAGTTTAGTTTCGTCATTTAAAAAATAAAAGGCTGTACTGAATACTTCCTAATTTCTTTTCTGTGCTTACATTTGGTACTTATAAATTAATTAGATTAAATAATAATTAAACAGTTCTCACAGCTGTTCCATAATGAATTTAGCAAAGGCCTGTGCTTGCCTTCCTGGGCAGCTCCCCTCTTGCCGCAGCTCCTGTCACATGAATCCTGAGCTCAGAGGTGACCTGGGCTACCTGCAATTCTTGAACGGTCTGGGCTTGTTTTGTTTGTTTTCATCTGGCCCCTATGCCTTGGCATAATCTATTCATCTCTCTACCTAGAGGGTCTTTTCTCTCTGGCACATTCTCTTTTCCCTTCAACTTAGACCAAAGTCCTCAAAGAATCTCAAAAAAACACCTTAAGGTAGAGCACAGCACTTTCTTTCCCCATCCCCCAAATGCTAGTCAGCTATAAAAGAAGAGCCATATCTTTACAACATCAAGTCTGATACTGCCACACTTTGTGGCATGCTTTTGCTTTTGTCCGTCCACTCTATTAATGATGAGACACTAGAGGGCAGGAACTATACTCTGGTCATCTCTGTACCTTCAACATCTAGAACAGTATCTGACATAGACTAGAAAACCAACAAATATTTGCTAAATAAATGCATTTTAACTCTCCTAATAATGTAGCCCAAGAAGCCACAAAGGCTATTAAACAGTCAACTTCCAGGACTATACAGATTAACGCAGTTATATTGTGTGTACTATTGTAAGATATTAAAATCAAGCTAGGCTAATGGTTTAGTTCACATATAACATATTTACTACTCTCAAGTAGGGTACACTTTGGGAGAGGTTATACATTTTGCAGATATTTTCAGAACAGCATTCCACTTTCAGGTACTAAAATCTATGCCAGTCACCTATCACCTATATAAGAAACCACTCCAAAACTTGGCGGCTTAAGACAAAAACAAGCATATAGTTTATAAATCTATGATTCTAATCAAATTTCAAAACAAAAGTTTATAAGCATAGAATATTAATAATTTTTAAAAATTATTAACTGAAAGTTCTTCCCATTACTACAACTTTTTAAAACTCTTTATTGAGATATAATTCACATATCATAAAATTTACCCATTTAAAACATATAATTCAGTGATTTAGTATATTCACAGAGTTATAACATTATTACCAAATCTAATTTTAGAACATTTTCATCATCCCAAAGAGAAGCCCTGTACCCGTAACAGTCTCTCCCCATTTCCCTCTTTGCTGGCCCCCTAGCAATGACAAATCTATTTTCAGTCTCTATAAGTTACCTATTCTGGACATTTCATAAAAATGAAATCACATAATATATAGTCTTTGAAGACTGGCTTCTTTCATTTAGCATAATGTTTTCAGGGTTCAGTCATATTATATTACAACTTCTTTATCTTTTGCAATGTTTTCAAAAGTAAGAGCTAAAAGAGAAATAGGTTACCTTCATTTTTGAAAATCTCCCCCAGTTAGTGAAGGAGAAAATGTTGAGATTCAGAGGAACTCAAGAACTGTTTTAAAAATAATTTTTAAGAACTGGACCACTTTTGGGGTGACTTGCTGGCTGGCTCAGTTGGTAGAATGTGCAACTCTTGATCTCAGGGGTGTGAGTTTGAGCCCCATGTTGGGTGCAGAGATTACTTAAAAATAAAATCTTAGAAAAAAAAAACAACTCGATCACTTTCTTACCAAATGCAAAAATAAATTAAAGACCTAAATGTTAAGACCTGAAACCATAAAATTTCTAAACGAAAACATAGGCAGTAAACTCATGGATGTCAGCCTCAGCGATATTTTTCTGGATATGTCTCCCCAGGCAAGGGAAACAAAAACAAAAATAAATAATTGGAACTACTGTAAACTAAAAGGCTTTTGCACAGCAAAGGAAACCATCAACAAAACAAAAAGGCAACCTAATGAAGGGAAAAGATATTTGTAAATGATCTATCTGATAAGGGGATTAATATCCAAAATATATAAAGAACTCATACAACTCAACACCAAAAAACATATAATTTGATTAAAAATGGGCAGAGGACCTGAATAAACATTTCTCCAAAGAAGACATACAGAAGACATGTGTACCACAGACACGTGAAAAGATGTTCAACATCAATAATCATGAGGGAAATGTAAATCAAAACCACAAAGAGATATTACCTCGCACCAGTCAGAATGGCTAGTACCAAAGACAATAAGTAACAAGTGTTGACATGGATGAGGAGAAAAGGAAACCCTTATTTTGTTGTTAAGTTACCAGCTTTACTGTTGGTAAAAATGTAAATTGGTACAGCTACTATGGAAAACAGCATGGAGGTTCCTTAAAAACTAAAAATAGAAGTACCATACAATCCAGTAATTCCACTTCTAGGTGTTTACCTGAAAACAACAGAAACACTAATTTAAAAAGATATATATGCCCCTATGTTTATTGCAGTATTATTTACAACAGCCAAGATACGGAAGCAACCTAAGGGTCCAGTGATAGATGAATGGATAAAGAAGATGTGGTATAAATACACAATGGAATATTAGTCAGCGACAAAAAAGAATGAGATCTTGCCATTTGTAACTTGTAACAACATGGATAAACCTAGAGGGTACTATGCTAAATGAAGTAAGTCAGACAAAGAAAGGCAAATATCAAATGATTTCACTTACATGTGGAATCTAAAAAGTAAAACTAACAACAAAATAGAAACAGACTCATAAATCAGAGAACAAACTGGTAGTTGCTGTGGGGGGGGGTAAGGGAGATATGTGAAATAGGTGAAGGAGATTAAGAGGTACAAACTTCTAGTCACAAAATAAATAAGTCTTAGAAATAAAAAGTACAGGATGGAGAATGTAGTCAACACTGTAAAAACTTTGTATGGTGACAGATGGTGACTACACTTACCATGATGAGCATTTTGTAATGTACATGACTGTCAAATCCTGTTGTACACCTGACACTAATGCAATATTATATGTTAACAATACTTCAATAAAAATCAAAATTGTTTAATAAAAATAAAAATAATTTGTATTGCTAACTAATTTTACTTGTTACACCAAACAGTTTTTAAAAGACATTTACTGAGAAAGAGTCACTAACTGATTCAGTTGAGTTTTTCTTGAATGAGAAAAGGGAGGCTGGAGACTTTGCTGATGAGCGTATATCAACACAAACTGATTTAGAGAATGACAGGTGCCCTGTTATTCTACCTACTCTGTCCACACAGCTAAAATAATAACAAATGCCATGTGTGCTCTACACCACAGACACTGGATTCTGTTAGTATACAGAATCAGGTGAATTTTTCTTAGATCTTATAAGAAATGTTACATTTAACCCCCAAGGGCCTACCAAAACTAGTTTGGATTTGCTCAGCTCACTTGACTCAAGCAAATTACACAACTGAAGTTAATAAGGGTTCACTCTGAGTCTTAATACCAACACTGCCTTCAGCATAAACACGGGGTTACAATCTGGTTTTGGAGACTTATGTGAGTTAAGGAAATAATACAAGTTGTCTACAAATGAGTACCAAAATAAATGCATGGTATGAACAACAGCAATATGCACTTTAGCAACTGCAGCTACAAAACAGACTTTAAAATGAAATGCTTTTCTATTTTCACACGTAGGCATATAAAACACCAGAATGTACAGGATCATGTTATTTTAATGCAACAAAGCTTACTGAACTAAGAACATTCTATTGTTAAGTTGACTTTAATTGTAGCAGTAAATCAGCTCCAAAATACTGTTATTAATTTTCTTATGGTAGTGAAATAGTACTATATTAGGTAATGCTTCAAAAATCAGGTCACTGGATAAGTGCTAGAAATCTTTGTTCTACAAAGGCTATAAAACATGAAAAAAAAATTATTATTCTCAGGGAGATATTCCACCTATTTTTAAGAGTTATGGGAAAATTGGCTTTTCTAAATAAAAAGACTACTGAAGCTTTTTCTAAGAACTACAAGATTTTGTTGCATATACATAGTCTTTTAAAGTTGGATTTCATCCTGGAAGATTAAATAGTACACCTCTAAATAAATGGGACAGATGGAGGTTTCTAATACAAAATGGTTCCCTCTATCTGAAATAATTTTATCCAGAAAAACTTTTCAGCAGATATAAATTCAAGCCCGTTTACAGGAAGGGGTTTTGGTTTACAGGTTACTATAGAAGCTTTATTCCTAAAAACTTGAGTTATGAACCATCCAAATAGGAAATCAATTTATTTTACCTAGTAAGACACGTAGAAAATATTGAATTACAATCCTTGACCTTTTGGATTTGTAAACTTCACAAAACTAGTGTAAATATGTTTTAAAAAGAATGTATTTATAATGTTTTATTTCAAAGGCTCCTAATCTTATGACCAATATTAATTTTATCGATAATAGCAACAATAAAATCATAGTACTTTCCTTTCATGAAAAAACACGGAGTCTAAACGTTGACTGATTGAAACTTCTCGACATTGCCAAATCTCCCCATGGATCCTTCCCAAACTTCAAATCCTGACAACATCCTGCTTTACAGGGAACACTGCTTTCCACACGGTGCAGTCTCAGAGAGACGACAGGGCTTTCCTCAGTGGGTTTAAACTAGCCCTTCCTGAATGGAGCAAAGCATTGAGCAGTGAATCACTACAGAAGTCGTGCTTGATGACAGGTACTCCTGCCTCCTTTTTAAAGAGACAAATACAATAGGGAAGCTGGATGGGAAAATGCCTGGCTGCTTTGTCCCTTGTCTGGACAGCCTCTCACTTTCCCACAACAGGTAGGCACAAGCACAGACTGCGGCTGAATGCTCCAGACCTTGCCAAGATGCTGAAACCCACTGGTTTCTGTGGTTGTCCCATTTTCTACTGATCCTGGCTCTTTGCCAGAGCCTAATTAAGCCACTGAAAATGCCGGATGGTTAACCCTCTCTGCACTACACCCACCTATAATTATTTGCAAAGCACTCCGATATGCTTTCACTTTTACCAAAGATAAAGATATGTACCAGACTGTACCAATGTACAATGTACAATGCTGGGGAGAGAGTGCGTGCAGGTACCCAGAGTCCAGGACTTGCTACCAGTACTTACTGTAAAAGATGAGAAACCCAATACCTGAAGCTAGCGTTCAGAAAACCACTCTAAAATATATGTGCACTTTGGTTTTATTTATTAGGGTTTGGAATAAAGTGCAAAAGAATTCTATATTTTAATCATGTTTAATCTTAGGGAAGTAATTTTCCATTAAGAAAAAGAAACCAAGTATTTGATCCCAATGTCTGTGGTGAATCCTTTTTACCATATGAACAAAACATTCTAGAGCTTTTGAAATTCCCAGAGCCGCTGCTGTTCATTAAAAAAAGAAAGCACCCTTTTAAGATGTAGGTGCTTTATCTTTTTTACAAAATGAAAAGATCAAACATAAAACCTTATTTGTAAGCAAAGCAATAGTGTCTCTGGGTCTCTTGCTAAGATCAACAGCAAAGAGGATGAATGAGGGGAAGCAGTGACAATGGTCAAAATGGGTGAAAGGAAGCTCTCTGTTGAGGCCAGCCTTCCCTGATTGCAATCTTCAGACCCAAGGCCCATAACTCTGTTTAACTACTATATCCTGAATAAAAAGTTAATTTTGCTCTAGTGAGAAGCAAGTAAAGTTACAGAAGAGGAACGCCAAGTAAGCTAATTGAGCCCATACGATCTGATATCAGGGAAGACCTGTATTTGAAGATAATTTAAGAATTTATAAACTGGATTTAGGAGAAACGCAGGAAACTGATTGGTCAGGCTAATTATTTTCTCTCTTTGATAACAGGGTATCCACTATATACACAACACATAGTTAAGTAGTTCCTTCTCATTCTAGATTCTCGAGCAACAGACATCTGCTACAGATGTTCAGCTTTCATCTTCCTGTCAACAGTGAGACAATTTTAAATGGACCAAAGTGACAGGAGTCTCTTTTTAGCTATCCCATGCCAAATTCATATTCACATTTTATCCCAATAGCTTTTTCCCCTTCTTCTTGTGCTTCGATTACGTGTACTTGCAATTCCTATTATTTTGTAGGAAGCCACACCAAAGTTGCCTGCTCTCCCTAATAACTATGGTGGATACATAGGAATATTCCTATCTGATGAAGACAGAAAATTTCACACCTATGCAACACCACAGGATGGCCAAAACAAAAGAGATGCTTAATTAATTGCTGGCCAAGGGCCACATTCTTTCCAAATCAAGGCTTCTGCAAGATGGCATATGGTTTGTTATTACTCACAAATATGAAAAGCCTTTTGAAGTGATTATACTTGGTATCTGTTAAAATAATTCTGTGTATGAAACAGCAGCATGAAAAACTGAAAAAAAAAAAAAACCTATTTGTAAAAAAGATTTCATTATAAAAATTTGAAATAGTTTTCACTTCTAAGGGTTAAGACAATGACTGGCACGCATTTTAGTAAATATTTTAATTCCACAAAAGTTTCCATGTAGAAGATGCCAAATTTACTTAGGAACACTAAAATAAAACATTTTTTAATTGGAGGTAAAACATATTTAGTATTTGATTTTTTATTATATTACTTATTCCTTTAAATCTAATCACTATGCCTTTTTTTTCCCCAAAAAATTGTGCTCGTGGTGAGGATGGTAAAAAAAAGAAGGCATTTAATCTGAGTTCCCTGAGGGTAAGGGTTTTCTATTATTTATCATTGTATCTCCAGGACCTAGGATGCAGGAGGTGATGATCAACTGTCGTGTCGTCCTCTGAATAATACCACAAGCTCACAAAGAGCCCAGCGCAACCAGCCCTAGCAAACTCTGAGCGGCACACGGCAAGAAGGCATGAGCTGAGCCCAGTTTACCAGACTCTGACTCAAAACTCGGCATGATCCGGGCACTCAGGCATCCTGAATGATTGCTCACCAAGGTCCCTGTGGGATTTGTAACTATCCACTTAATGAGCTACTGCAGCAAAACCTGAAGAGATAGAAAGTGCCAAAACATAAAAACCTTGAAGTTACAAGGTCTTAAAATTGTTTTCCTTGATCTCCTGCATCAGATCCACTCCTGATATACCTCATAATGCTACTAGTGACAGTGAATTAGAAAAACTAAGGCAACAGACTTTATTTTTAAACTGCACCCAATACCTAGCACACACTCTATCACCTACCAGGATTTTAATAAATTTTTTTAAAACAAAGGGTGGAGGTGAACGAAAATATATGAATAGCGTGCTCTAGTGGTAAATGGATTTTCATGGCTGATGGGAACATATTTCTAAACATTTTGTTCTTCTACTAATAGAAAAGTAGTGCTTCTCCAGGACTGATTTATTCCTAACTTTTGCTCTTTAGAATACTGAAACTAGGGGCGCCTGGGTGGCTCAGTCGTTAAGCATCTGCCTTCGGCTCAGGTCATGATCCCAGGGTCCTGGGATCAAGCCCCATATCAGGCTCTCTGCTCCGCGGGAAGCCTGCTTCTCCCTCTCCCACTCCCCCTGCTTGTGTTCCCTCTCTCGCTGTGTCTCTGTCAAATAAATAAATAAAATCTTAAAAAAAAAATTAGAATACTGAAACTAGAAAGGATAGGCTTTATCAGCATAATCACTAGCCATAAGGCTCAACTCACTCCAGTGTACTTGTCATGACTGGGAACCATGGATCTCTTGCAAATACCATCCCGGGCTGGGGGAGCAGAGCAATGAAACACAATGGGTAAAATCAGTAGGTGAGCAAGCAAAATGAAGTTATGAGAGGCAAACTTTTCAAAGTGACTTAGTATGATGATGAGATCGTATAGGATGGAGACATAAAAGTTATCTCTACTTACACTCCTTAAAAACTAAAACTGAACGAAGATGACCCAATCTGGAGTCATGGGAAAGCACTGTGTTATCAAAGGAAAATAGATGCCAACAGCTGTGGCAGAGGCTATTTTAAAGTATCACCTTGTTGATCTTCTAGTCCTCCTAATCCATGATCTATCTTCAGTTAAAAATCATTAATGTCCAGCATCTAAGAACCTAGGCACAGGACAGAAAAACCACGCGTATTTCTTTCCTATGGGGCGGTGACCAGATGTCAGGAGCTGCAGCTGTGACTATATAATTACCTGTTTGCATTACCGTAGACCACAGTTTAGATTTAATAGGTCAGATGACAATGCAGCAAAACACATTTAGCCTATGATTACCCCTTTTCAAACATTCTCTCACTCGCAACTTCGACCCTGGGAACATAGCAAGCACAGACTTAGGTCAATAAGAAACACTGGCCAGCACAATAGGCCTTGCCTCCAACAGCGCTGTTGACAGACACCAGCACAAAGGAAATGAATAGAGTCCCCCTCGGTTCTCACACAGAGCGAAGAATGACTCAGTGTGCTGCTGCTGTGGGGCTCTGTTTGTACAGTGTGTACAGCTTTTGTCCTCAGCCACTGTTCACAGCTCAACGGGGGCTCAAGAGCCAGGAAGTGAAGGCGGAAGAATGCTCCACGCTCTTCCCTGTGGCCAGCACTTGTATCCATATGCACATGACAGGTCAAGTGAGAACTGGAAAGTCACTAGATAAAACTCCTCCTATCCCGGCTTCCATGAGTAAAGTGATTTCTGAGTTAAAATACAAAGAAGGCATTATTTAGAGTGTCTAGAATAGTCATCATTAATCTGATACTAATACAGCTATCGATTGAATTATTGTTTGGCTTTTTCTTTTCTGTCATTTTTATCCTTCAAAGGCTTCATTAAGTGCAGGGAGACATCAGGACTGGGTTAAAGTAGGGAACTCAAGTAATATAGATCAGCACTCTGTTAACAGAGACCACTGTAACAGGGCCAGAAAGCAGGTGAAAAGGCGAGATCCAGGCAGGGTGTCCAGAGCATTAGCAAGACTAGCAGTGGCATTTCACTCCTTGTATATATAAATATCATATTGTCCCAAGTAGATACACAGCTCTCTTTATGCCTACTTCCCAAGGTAATGGGGGTATAACAACAAAGAACCGAACCCAGGGATAAAACAGAATTCTAAGACAATTCAGTGGAGACCATGAACAGACAGCTTCCATAGGTTTAAGACTGGTCTGCTTGATACTGGCCAAGGAAACCTAGCTAGCCAGAGCAAAGGACAAGCTCCAGGGCTGAGTGAAATGTCACTGCCCTAAGCCAAAACACGTTGGCAGAACTGCATCTGCATTTAAGGAGACATGCTTTGGAATTAGAGTGTGTTCAAATTCTAGTTCTGCCAATTACTGCTTTGTGACTTTCTATTACCCCTTGATATCTTAATATCTGTATCTGTAAAATGGGATGTCCACCCATTTCTTTACTTAAAAAATAATTATTGAGATGATAACAGGACCCATTTCACTAGTTGCTGTGAAGAGAAAATAAGTTAATACATGCAAGATACCTAGAAGAGGACCTGGTACCATGTAAACGTTCGATAAATATTGCCTATAGTGAGCATGAGCCCCAACTGCTATTAGCACCACTACAACAATCTTACAAGTACTACTAAAACTGCAAACACCAACACCACTCCCATAGTGAGGTAACTGCTATATTCATGACTCTACATGAAAAGTCTTACCAGATGATTGAGATCACTGATCCTTGAGTCCCTGACATTGTCCCCTTTACCCAGAGGTTGTTTTTAGTTGTCTCTAGTAAACCGATAAATTCAAGCTTTATGGATGCTATACATGTAACACATATAGGACAAACCTATTAATATTAAAACTTCTAAAAATGTAGATGATTGGAATTTTCCCCCAAATCTATTATCAGTGTACAGCCCAATGATTATTATAAGAGGAGAAAACAAGAGCAAACAGTTGCTTGCTATTCCAGGGGCAAGATATTCTTCTAAGTGATTTACATAAGGCACTATTATTTTTACAGTGACGAAACTGAAAGACACGGCATTAAGCAACTCACTTAAGATTACACTGTTAAATAAGCAAACCCAGGCAATTTGACTTCTGATCTTGTGTTCATAAACACTACACTACACTGTCTCATTAATATTCTTATGAGAGCAGCTCTAACAACTTGCTAAGTAGTACTATCATTCTTACAGTTAGCAAAGAACTCACTTTCTTAGAATGTTCTGGCATAGAGTCAAGCCATATATCCACAACAGCCTCATAAATAATGTGCTGTGAATTAGAATATGCTTAAGGTATATCCTTTTATCACTTCTGAAGAACAGGCAGTTGCTGACCACAGCCAGGCTAATAGGAGTCAAAAGTAAAATGCTTTGTTTAATTGCTTTCATAATTCTTTATCACCACACAACCATAATTAGTTTCATGCTTATGAATTTAATCTTATATGTTAATTATATCTGCAGTGATTCTGAGAATGCAAAGAAGTTAATTAATGAAAAAAAAACTACCTTGAGGATAGATGCTTTAAGCATATAAGTGATTACTTAAAAGAAAAAAAAAAAGTCCCCGTTCCAATAACTTTTAGAATGCCTCCCCATGTTTAAATCTCTCATGGTATTGGTCAATGGAACATCAATACCAAGCAAGAACCATGTTAGAAGTTGAAGTAAAATTTTGCGCTTATTTAAAAGTTCATTCCATGTGGCTCTGATTTAATATATTCTTAAAATCGAAACCTATAAACATATACAAATATTCGTGAATGGTCTCCATTACAATTAAATTACAAATAAAGGTAACGGACTTCCATACCTAGCAGTATGTTACATCAAGTAAACTGACCAAAGCTTCTGCTAAAAAGAAATAAACATAGTGGTTTAAATACCAAAAAACATTTTCTTTAATTGTATCATTGAGTCGGTAATTTAGAATTGATTATAGAAAGGCAGAAAACGAAAAGAGAGCTGGAACTCAAAGAATAAACAGACGACTTGAAGTCAGGTTTCATAAAACGTGAGCTTCTTTCAACACTTCTTTGGTACAAAGGGTCACTGGAGAAAATTACCCAGAAGATAGGAAAATCCTAAACTTGTATGAAAGTGGTGAGATAGCCTCATTACAAACAGTAAAAATTGAAAGACAAGACAAACCCACCATCAAAATTGTTTTGTAAATGGAATAAGTTACAGAAATTGACCAGACACAACTTAAAAATGAAGTTTTCACAAATTTCAAAAATTGGTGTTACCTCCTGTGATCACAGTATAATGATGCTAAAAATTAACAATAAAAAAACCTCACTTGTTTGGAAATTTTATATCTGTTTCTATATCACCTATGAGTCAAAGAAGAAATAATGGAATTTAGAAAATAGCATGAAAAAGTACATGAAAAATATGTAACTTAGCAAAGTAGCTCAAATGTACTATGTAATAGCCTAATACACACTAGCAGAGCACTTTGAATTCTTGTGACTTATTTAATAGCCTGCAGTTTGGCTTTAGTTCTCTTATTGTCTAAAAAGAATACTTGGTTAGCACAGTATAATCATGTATGCTATGTATAAAAATGTGACCAATTATTTTTTCATTATAATAAATTCTATTCTTTTTTTTAATTTAAATTCAATTCACCAACATATAGTACATCATTAGTTTTTGATATAATGTTCAATGCTCTACTCTATCTCACTTTCTATTTATTAAGAAACTTCCTCGGGGCGCCTGGGTGGCTCAGTCGGTTAAGCGTCTGCCTTCGGTTCAGGTCATGATCCCAGGACCAGCCTGGACGGGCTGCCTGCTCAGCAGGGAGTCTGCTTCTCCCTCTCCCCCTGCACTCCCCCAGCTTATGCTCTCTCTCTCAAATAAATAAATAAAATCTTTTTTTTTTTTAAAAGAACCTTCTTCAACTAGGCTCTCCCAAAGTATAATTTGTTTAAGTTTGGCATCTTAAAATTTTCTATCTTGAAGGTATGCATTTATGATTTTTTTACTCCAATGTACATACTCTTTTCTAAATATTGCTGAGCAATTACACAGATGCATTTAAAAGCAATTTTGATTCCTGAATGCTTCAGACTGAATGTTATCCCTTCAAAATTTATATGTTAAATCCTAACGCCCAAAGGTGATGGCAATAGGAGGTGGGGCCTTTGGGAGGTGATTAGGTTATAGTGTAGAACCTCAAGAAGGAGATTACTGACCTTATAAAAGAAACCCCAAAGAGCTCCCTTGCCCCTTCAGCCATGTGAGAATACAGCAAAAGACAGCCATCTCTGAACCAGGAAGAGGGCCCTCACTAGATACCAAATCTGCTAGCACTTAGATCACGGGACTTCCCTGCCTCCAGAACTGTGAGAAATAAATGTTTTATTTAAGCCACCCAGTCTGTGGTATTTTTGTTAGAGTAGTCCCAATGGACTAAGACACTGAATAAGTTCCAATTTCTCTATATTCACAAACTGGCTACAATACTTGGCAAGAATCATTTGAAAATAAGAAGGAAAAGAACAGGGGTGCCTGGGTAGCTCAGTCGATTAAGCGTCCTACTCTTGATTTCAGCTCAGGTCATCATCTCAGGGTCCGGAGACCGAGCTACTCGCCAGGCTCTGTGATGGGCATGGAGACTGCTTAAGATTCTCTCTCTCTCTCTCTCCGTCTGCCCACCCCCTAAAATAAAAATTTTTTTTTAATTTTTAAAACAGAAGGAAAAGAACAGTAAAATTCAGAACGCTGAATTAAGTTTTAGAGACATACCAGATATGTACCTGAATTAAAAAATTTGTGTTGGAATGCATACCAATGCATTTCCCACTCTAAAGTGCTCATTCTGATAATGTTCAATCCAAACACTTAAACTGGACTAATAATATGAAGGCCTGCTCTTCATACATGAGTGCCTTAAGAAACCCTAAAGCAGATTCAACAAGGGCTGGGCCCAGAAACTGAGAAGCCATGAGAGACTTGGACAGTGATCACTCTCTCTCCTGATTCTCACCTCTCTTTGCTCCACATGTCTGCATAATTCTTTCTTTGAATCAGCTTTCTCTGTTCTCCAGTCTGCATGGCATATAGTACGGCTGCTCAAAGCCCTTGATTTTACATGGTAAAGCCCCACATGTGAAGAGACTAATTATCTTTCTCTTGTTGCCAATTCCAAACTCCAAACTCCAGAGGAAGAAACTTGGATTGGTTCCAGCCTGGGATACCTACTCTGGTCTAAATCAGATGGAAAAGGCCACATGGTTTCAACATGGCTGCTCACAGACCACTGCTTGGGTGGTCAGGAGGTAGCTAAAGGTGCTGTTATATACTGGCAACTGCAAAGGGCACTCAGCATGAGCAAGAAACAGGTGCTATACCCCCAAGATGCTGCCAATTCTTCCTCTCTACCTTCTCTACATTTGGCTAGGACAGAGAGCTGAAAGAACTGCTAAGCCTCTTCTCCCTGCAGCCTTTACTAATGTCCTGAGTTTTTATTTCCTATACTAAACATTGTGCTTTCGCCTCAATTCATATAATTTGATACATATTATCTACAATATCATGACTGTGCAGATTTAAATGAGCAAAAGTTAGTATGGCAAAATGATTTTGCTCATCTCTCAGGTAAAGAATGATTATCCACCCATTTGCTCAGCCTATAAATCCTAACATTATCCTTTCTCTCTTTTCTATCTCCTTCCTGCTTCACTATCACTTCTTTCTCTGAAACATCCTCTTACTCAGTCCCCTCAATTTTATCAATACCATAATCTTAATTCAAGATCTTATTATCTTTTCTGAATTTTTAGTATAGCTTCCTAATTGATCTTCCTGCTTCTAAATCTCCAATTAGCTTTGATAATTTCCATTTTAAAGCAAAATCCTGTCCTTGTCATGCCCCTGTTTATAAGTCTCTCCTGGTTCCTCACAGCCTATAGCAGAGCTCCTAAGCATGCCTATCCATCAGAGCCACCCAGATTCCTAGTCCTCATCCTAAACTTTCTGAATCAGAGTCTCCTAGAATGGGGCTTAGGAATTTGCCTTTTTAATGAACTCCCCACTTGGTTCTGAGGTAACCAGCCCCGCATCAATCTCTGGATTTGTGTCATGGAACTGCTCTATAATATAAAGTCCAGCCCCCGAATAGAACAAAAGTCAATTCACAATCTGATTCCAACCTATCCCCTTCTCTTCTCATCCCTTGCAATTCTCCCTTCCTGGCCTTTCTCTCAAAATACAACCCTTTCACACTGCCAGCTATCCATATATCTGCCGCCTTCTCCTCTTCTCTCCTTTGGGAACTTCTACTACTCATTTTTCAGGAATCAGCTCAAATGTGACCAGCTCTGTGAAGCCTTCCTTGACTACCTCTAACATTTATTCATTCTTGATTATTGGGGTTAAGAGGTAGTCTAGTGTGATGGTTAAGGGTACAGGCTCTACAACCAGACTGCGAATGTCTGAATCCAGGCTCTGCAAATTACTAATGAGCAAGTGAGAAACATGTGGCCCGAGACAAGTTATTCAACCTCTGTGTGCCTTCAGTTGCCCTCACTGTAAAACAGGAATAAAAACAGTGTGTGTCCAACATAATTGTGAGGGTTAATGAGTTAATTCATGTAGAGCAGTTGCCTGGATTGTAGCAATTGGTCATTAAATATTAGCTTCCTGTTTAAAACTTATTCCTATTTCTTAGACTATGAACCAGGCTTTTATATTAAGCCAATCAATTTAAGAATTTTTTTTCTTGGTTGTGGTACAAAACTAAAAGAAAAAAAGTAATTTATATATAAGTTTCAATATAACTTCTTTTCATTTACTTCTCATAAGGTAACTAAGGATGATGTACTAAACCTATTTAAGAAAAAAAAAGTTCTTTATAGGGGAAATCTTTTGAAGTCATTCACTAGGGAAGCCGAAACAACTTGGGAATCTTAGATATCTATTTGAATTTCAAAAAAGAAAGGAAATACTGACCCTAGCTTTGGGCCATTATTTTCTAAATGTATAGAAAAAGAACTGAAAGATCTGGAATGAAATCTTACAGAACAAAATTTCCAAAAACCAAACTTTTAGCCAAAAACATATTTCAAGAAATCCTGTAATTTTCAAAATAACAAGAAAGAGTACAAAAACTATTTATGAAGCCTGCTTTTTCTTTAATTACCAAAGTAATACTTGACATGGAAAGCACAGAATGATAGAAAAATTCGGTTGTCTACAAATAAGAAAAACAAATTACAGTTGTGCAAGGTGAGAAGTAATCAGGAAAGCTAATTTTGTGCTCAGATGCAAAATGAGCATCTTCTGTAACGTTACATCATTACTAGATGCATTCCTATCTATTTTTCTTATTCTGCCTCTAAAATACCAGTTAAGAAAGGGTAGAAACAAAATACCAGTTAAGAAAGGGTAGAAACAAAATAGAGTGAAATTAGCTCTTATGCAGAACCCATTCATTCCTTCAATAAATATTTATGGAGCACCTACTATTACACATGCTTGGATACAGCAGTAAACAAAAGAGCCAGGCATGTGTGAGGCATTCCTATGCTGCTTATCATGGGAACAACCGCTATCTTCCAACAAGGCCAGCAACATTTTGCATACCTTATACACTGCCATAAGTCACCATTAGTGACTCCAGGAGAGAAAACCTATCTTGTTCCCAGACCTCCAGATCATGGGTTTTAACGTAGGTTCATGGGTCCCTAACTGTTAATGGGTGTGTTGGGGGAATCTGTGAATCCCCTAATACTAAATGCAAAACGTATGCATGGACATACATTTATAAATCTTCCTAGACAGACAATGTGCCTCAATGCACTCTCAAGTGGGCCTATTACCTCAAAGAGCAAAAACATAAGTTCTAGGTGTAGGAAAATTCCCCAAATCTGTCCTATTGAAAAGGCTGTGGCCATATACCAACACTAAGAACACTTGGCAAATTCCTCCTCTGACATTTTACAGTACAACGTTCAACAAAGTTATCACTGACAAGTTGTGCTTGCCCCTCTAAAGCCTGCCCTTTAATGTTTTGAGTACCAACAATCTAGTCAGTTTCTTAGACAAAGACTTCTTCCAAAAAAATTGTTTACAGAACTTGGGCTCCAGCAACTCTTGCAATATAATTCTTGTGTATAACTGCACCACAGAAAAATAACTCCTTAATTTGTGGTTAGAATAACCACTGCAGAACAACCTATAGTGGGTGGCATGAAACTATCACAATTATAAAGTAACCAAGCAAATAATATACTATGTCTATAACAGATAAAATGGTATAAATCCAAAACATACATTGCTATAAATAAAGTCTGGTTATTTGCTGGGATACTCTGACTAACATCCGAGCGACAAGGGCTACTCTTAGCATGTCTTATGAAGAAGTAACTAAAGCTATTATACAGTAGACTCAGTGGCACCACATGTATTGTTTGGGCTAAAAAATGAGGTAAACTGCACTGTATAGTAATGTTGGGAAAACGCTGCCTTTAATATAAACAAACAATGGACTTTCCTTTAGAAGCCATGATAAGGGAGAGGAGGAGAGCAGGATTAGTCCTACTAAACCAGCATGCCTGCAATTTGGGAAACCATTGAATAAGAGCAATCAGTGTGTGTAAGTGCGTATTTGTTGACAGCTATAATCAGATCATTTCCCCCCAAATTAAAATCAGAGCTTTTAGAATTGGGAAGGCTCTAAAAATCAACAAGAAAACAGGATGAGAACCACAGAGAGTACATGACTTGCTCAAGTTCACAAAGCAGAACAAAGAAACTGTGTCTTTTGACTCCCTGATGTTGCCATTCTTGTACAGAAAAGTTCTTCTTTTAGTTCCAGTTTTGTTTTGTTTTTTTAAGTAATCTCTACACCTAAGTGGGGCTTGAACTCAGACCCTGAGATCAACAGTTACATGCTCTACCAACTGAGCCAGCCGGGCACCCCCAAAAGTCTTTTAAAAATTAAAATATAATTCACATACCATAAAATTCACCCACTTGAAGTAAGCACTTCAGTGGCTTTCAGTACACTCACTAAAGAGCTGTGCATCCATATCACAGTGAAATTTTTAACATTTTCATTGCTCCAAAAAGAAAGTCGGTATCTCTTAGTCATCACTCCCTTAAGCCCCTCTCCTCATCCTCCCACCCCTAAGCAACCAACTAGTCTACTTTCCGCCTCTAAAAATTAGCCTATGCTGGGACATTTCATATACATGGAATCATGCAATATTTGATCTTTTGTGACTGGCTTCTTTCACTTGGCATAATGTTTTCAAGTTTCAGCCATGTTATATCGTGATGTATCAGTACTTCATTACTTTTTATGACTGAATAATATTCCATTTTATGGACCCATACATATATATCAGTTCATCAGTTGGTAGACATTTGGGTTGTTTCCACCTTTTGGCTATTATGAATAACCTTGTTTTGTTTCTTTTGTTATATACTTAGGAGTGGAATTGCCAGGTCATATGGTAACTCTAAGTATTTAAGGAATTGCCAATCTATTTTCCATAGTGGCTGAACCATTCTACATTCCCACCATTCAAAAAGTTCTTGTTTTAAAACCACAACAGGGGCGCCTGGCTGGCTCAGTCAGTAGAGCATGCAACACTTCATGTAGGGGTTGTTAAGTTTGAGCCTCACACTGGGTGTAGAGATCACTTAAAATAAAATCTTTAAAAAAATCATAACAATCAATCAGATCATAAATACAAACTCCTTGTTTTCTGCTAATAGGCAACTGAAGAAAAAATCAATGTTTTTTAAAAAACCACACACTATTAGTACATGAAATTCAGATGCAGAGTTCAGACAGAAAGATAGCTTTAAAAGGGTTACCATGTAGTAAATATTCCCTTTATTATTTAAGCCATATGAAAATGTTATACATGGGCTACAGATATATGGCAAACATTCTAAAATATCGGAAAATCTTAAACATGAATAAAATAGAACAGATTGAATTTTCTCAAAACTAAATTAGAATTTATCTAATTAGGTAATATCTACATACTTTCATTCATTAGAAAGAAAAAAACTGTATTTAAGAGGGAAAATTGATGCGTGCTCAACAGTGCAAAGTAAATGCAATACGCTGATTTGGAAAAGAAAATGAAAGCTAGCTTCTACAACTATTTTGTAAAGATAATAAAGAGTTATTGTCCCAATGGATTTGTGGTAAGCCATTTGGGAACAACAACTTTATAAACTATGCTGTAAACTATATATTCTGGACAGTAAGGGGCTTTGCTTCTATCTACTGGGTGTGCTTCAGGAAGGCTAGGGCAAGTTAGCATCTAGGAGTACTAAGTATGAGGCAGAGATTGGAGGATACTTTGGTCAAGCATCACAAACCCCCATTGGTGTTTCTGCCAAGCACAGACCAGGACTTTGGTAACAGCAGCAGGCAGATGAATGGCGAAGAGGAAGGGTAACAGAGCAGAAAGAGAGGGTGAAGATCCTCAGAAGATACAGGGAGCTGGTACACAGAAATCTGAACTTTCATCACATTCCAGCACCAGCCATTTTGTCCTTTCTTGTCAGCAGTGGTTACAATCTTCCATAATTGCCTCTGGCCTCACCATTACAATCTCTGAACAACAGCGGCTACCCAAGTAAGAAACAGTTTGTATCATAACCCAGCTCCCTCACAGAGATCCCTTTCCACACACATATTCACACAACTAAAATAAGTTTCCCAAAAGCAATAGTTTTGCTCTGTATAGTGCATTCTAATATTTCCTAATCTATTTTACTAAAAAAAAACAACAACAACAAAAAAGCAAAGAATGACCCAATACATGTGATATAGTTTATCAAGGACAGTATCTCAAAAAAAAGACCAAAACAAAACAAAATGATAAAAGGTTTCCCCCCACTACACTATGCAAAAATTTGCCTTACACCATTTCACTTTTACCAAAGACCTACATTAGTACCTGCTTTCAGTAACTAAAAGAAATCTGAAGATTTTAGGGGCACCTGGGTGGCTCGGTCGATTAAGCGTCTGCCTTCTGCTCAGGTCATGATCCTGGAGTCCTGGGATCAAGTCCAGCATCGGGCTCCCTGCTCAGCGGGGAGTCTGCTTCTCCCTCTGACCCTCCCCCTGCTCAGGCTCTCCCTCTCTCTCAAATGACTGAATGAAATCTTAAAAAAAAAAAAAAGAAACCTGAAGATTTTCAGTTTTATGAAATGGTAATTGCTTCCTCACTTGATGCCATCTTAGCTTACAACAGGTTTCAAAGAAACAATCTGCATTTGGGTAGCAGGGAGAAACATGTAATATAGTCAAGACTAACTTCGCATACTGGCAGGCCATGACAACTATGTCACAAGTGTCACCTGGCCAAACAGTGACTTCAAGGAGACAAGAGACTAACATGCAAAGAAATATGTATCTTAGGAACAATGAAAGAAGGTAATAAGAGTTCAGTGAATATTTGCAATTATTGTGATGGGCTGGGGGGGTAGATGACTTACTACAAAATAAATTTCAAATAGTTTAAAATAAGTTAAAACTGCAATATAAAACTATAAAATACTAGAAGGAAACATGCCAATATTCCCATGGAGGCAATGGACTAAGTATGACAACCAAACTAGAAACTGTAAAAGGAAAAAAAATACATAAAATGAATTATATAATAAAAGAAAAACTTTGTATGGCCAAAGTAACCAACAATAAACTGGAAGTAAATAATTTCAATCATTACAAAAAGGGGTATAAATTAATAAAGTGATAAATCCAAAAGGTTAATGAGCAACTGGAACGAGCTAATAAAACCAGAATACAAAATTCACTTCAGAATTTAAAAATGGCAAGACGTTCATCATTGCCTCAAAAATGCAAATTAAAACAATGACATAATATTTTTGTCTATTAGACTGACAAACATAAAAAATAAAATAGCACCTAGTATTAAAAAGAGAAATAGTTACTTCATGGCAAATTGGAAATATGCATAGATTTTTAAATAAGGTATTTCCTGTCTAGTTCTCTATTCCAAAGAATTTAATAAAAAAAAAAAAAATCAGACAATGATACCAAGGTTTAAGAACAGAATTGTCACTGAAGTATTATTTATGAAAACATTAAAAACTGAAAACAACATCAATATATATAGATAGGGGACTAGTTAAATAATTTATAGTAATGGAAACCTATGTAGTCTTTAACAATTTTAGGACATATTTACAGATCTATTGGGGGAACGTAGTTATAAAATGGTATTCAAAACTAAGATTTTTCGGGATGCCTGGGTGCCTCAGTCGTTAAGCATCTGCCTTCGGCTCAGGTCATGATCCCGGGGTCCTGGGATCGAGCCCCGCATCGGACCCCCTCTCCGCGGGAAGCCTGCGTCTCCCTCTCCCACTCCCCCTGCTTGTGTTCCCTCTCTTGCTGTGTGTCTCTCTCTCTCAAATAAATAAATAAATAATCTTAAAAAAAAAAAAAAGATCTTTTATGAACTTTTTTACATAGATATTAAAATGTTTTCACAAGGTGATCTTTGTTTTCTTCCATTAGTTTATCTTAATTTGTATTTTGCAAGAAGCGTCAATTACTTCTATAATAAACAGTATTTTTAAAATAAAAAGATGAAGGGTGCCTGGGTGGCTCAGTCTGTTAAGCTGCTGACTCTTGATTTGGGCTCAGATCACAATCTCAGAGTTGTGAGACTGAGTTCTGAGTCAGCTCCATGCTCAGCAAGAAGTCTGCTTGATATTCTTTCCCCTTCTCCCTCCCCCTCTGCTCCCTCTCTCAAATAAATAAATAAATAAAATCTTAAAAAAAAAATCAAGCTCATGTACATTTATCAGGAAGACTTATAATCCCATATCCCATAATCCCAACAAATAACCTAAGTAAAGAAACTGACAATTAAAAAAAAATACTATTAATAAACATATAAAGTGTTCAATCTGTTTACATAAGACTGAAAAATATCAATAACCTTTAATCACAGTTATTCCACTTAATCTTTTACAAAAAGATAATCCTAGAAATCTTATCCATGAAGATGTCCATAGCTGTGTCACTTATAAGAGATAAAAAGAGAAGAAATAACCTAAATATTTAATAAACAAACACTTAAAGAAATTGTCTTATATTCAGTGAGATACAAAAGCATCCTTTCCAGTGAAAAATGCCAGGCTATAAAATTGAGGAACTCATGATTCAAAATTCTATAAGAGAGTATGATTAAAACCATATACAAACAAAACAAAAATCCACATCTACATGAAATGACTGGAAGGATTGGTGGACCTATGAAGGTTTTTGTTTTAGAGTTTCAGTATTGTTTTAATTGAGATAATTGAAATATAACATATTAGTTTCAGGTGCACAACATAATGATTCAATATTTATATATTGCAAAATGATCATCACAATAAGTCTAGTTAACATCCATCACCACACATACAAAACTGGGCCTATGAAATTTTAAAATCATCTTACTTAGTGGATTTCCCACAGATTTTTGATTTTTTTGTGTGTGTGTTTTTTTCTTAATGAGACTATGTTACTTTTACAAGTTGAAGCAAAAAGAAAAAAATTAATAACAGAAATACCAACATAATATAATTTTAGCAATTTGACTTGATCACTGAAGAATATTAGCTTTGACACTGTATTGATTAATATATAGAATAAGTAAGTGAATTAACGTTTCAATCTAAAATTAAGAAACTGGGGGTGCCTGGCTGGCTCAGTTGGTGGAGTGTGAGACTCTTGATCTTGGGGTTGTGAGTTCAAGCCCCATGTTTGGTGTAGAGATTGCTTAAAAATAAAATCTTAAAAATAAAATGAAGAAACCGATAGAATTAATTGGGTTTGGTTTGGTTAATAGTGTATCTTTGTAATAAACAAAAGAGCATACAGTAAAATTAGAACAAAAACTTGCATAAATTAAAACTAATGCATTTTTCAGTAAGACAAAATTTTAATGTAAAAGAATACAGTATTTGTATTTAATGATATTTACAATGATAAATGTATAAATACTTCTTTAAACTTTCCTTTTTCTTATAAAAATGCAACTAGAAATATTTTGCTTGGTTAATTATCCAATTAAAAAAATGAACCTGAAAATAGAGCTCTACACACTGAACTGTAGATAGACATATCACCATGCCATTAGTTAAAAAGACATATTTTGAAATTCAGACTAGAAAGGTCAAACAAGTAACAGTCCATCTGTTTTATTAGTCAATGACAGTTCATGGTTGACAATGATATGGCTGAATTTAGCTTAACTTACTTGATAACATCTCTGGTAAAATGATTTGGTAAGAAAAAAATCAGAAAATTGTGGCCTAAGATAAACTATGACTTACAGTTAACTATGTTTCTTAATTATTTTACAAAAGATTATTGCAACAAAAAGTTGTTGAAATGTAAAAAGTGATACGTAGAGGTATATTGCATTTGATAAACACGTCATTTAAAAATTTTAAAAGTAACAGAAAGATCTGTCTTAAGTGGAGACTGTTCAAGATTTCAGGCTCACAATGAGCTGTGGAACAGGTCTGGCTCCAATCCAAACTCTGCTGTGTACCTGCTTATTGACTCTACCTAAGTTTCATACTTCTCTAGGCCTCAGTCCTCTTGCCTACAAAATGTAGATATAATGTTGCCTAGCTCAGAATGGTACTCTATCTTACCCCTTTTTCCTCTACAAAATTCAGTGTAATTTACCTCAAATATAAACAAGACAAAATAAAAGAGTAAGCAATGGTTATGTCTCTGAGGACTGAAAAGAGAATTTGAATTATGTCCTTAATTTCACCCACTCTTCACCCCACCCCCATCTCTGAAAAAAACAAAAAAATTAAATAAATAAATATGCAGTTTCCAAGAATTGTGACATAATTTTATTTTCCAGAAAATGAAATCAGTGGATAACCACCCCTTAGGAAATGAGCATAGAACAAACTCATTTACCATGAGTTAAAACATAATAATTAGAACGGAAAGAGGCAAAAACTTATTACTTTAATTATGTATTATGGCTTTTCTTTTTACTATAGAAAGTTGAAAAATGTTATCAGAAATCCCCCGAAACAAACATATCTTAGTAGTTATTTCTAATATACAAAGCATTCAGTCACTAATTTTTATTTTGTTTTATATTTTTATTTGAAGATAGGGAGAGACACATAACCTATAACTTCAAAATTCAGCCAGCCTAAAGAGGTAAATAATTTTTATTCTGAAAAATACAAAATTTTAAGAAGAAAAACCGTACCTATATAGATGTTGGATAATGTTTATTCAAAATGTTTGCAATGTGGGTGTCTTGATTTTTTTTGAGGGGCAGAATTGGAGAAACAGGCCTCTGAAGTGCAGTATAGCTAGATCTGTAGCTCAGTTCTGCCGCTCAACAGCTGGAGCTCAGGCAAAGGAGCCGAGCCCACGGGCTTAGGTAACAGGAGAGTTACTCCCCCCTTCTCCCCGGCAGCACTACACTATGAAAAGATTAAATGCTTGTTTTCAGAGCTTTCCGTGCAGCTAGGGAGGGGGCCAACTTACACAGGTCTGATCAAAGAAAGGTTGGCTGAAGTCTGGAAGAGATTTCTAAAAAAGCTTTTGTTTTCCTGATAAAAAAGAGAAGCTAACAGGCCCACCCCATTCTCTTCCTTCTCTTGAATACAGATCTGTTATCCAGCAGCCTTACTGCACCCATGATTCAGGAAGCGTGGAGCCCGTGCGGTGCTGATGTGTTCAAGTCGCTGAAGCAACCTCCAAAGCCATCAACATCCAGAATTCTTAAACAAGAAAAGTAAGTGTCTATATGTTTAAGCCACAGGCTGTCAGGTTTTCTGCTATGTGCAGCTGACACAAGTCCAAGTGATTTGGAAAGTCACTTAAATTCTGAGGCTCACTTTCCTCATTTGTAATGCAGGTGTAATGCTATGTATGTATAGTATCTGTCTGATATGTAGAAAAGGTTCAATAATGTCAGCTGCTGATGAGGAGGAGGATGATGATGAAGACGATGCCAACTTCATTTAGTTCTCATACCAACCATTTGAGGAAAGTCCTATCAATTCATTCACCCATTTTAAAGACACGAAAATTGAGACTCCAAAAAGTTAAGCAACTTGCCCAAGATCACACAATTAATAAGTAATATGGCCAGGATTCAAATGCAGGAATTCTTATTTCAAGGCCAATGAGGTTAAACCACAAAGACATTTAGAAGTGCCTAAACATGGCAAGAGCTAACAGCTGATAATTATTGGCTAAAATGATTGATTATGATAATATTAGACAACTATGAAGATAAGAACAGATATCTACTAATTTCTAATTCTGGAAAATAATAAATGCTCATTGAATTCAACATTAGTTTTATTTTTCTTCCTAACAGTTCTTGGTACTTTACTCAAACAGGAATACTTACACCTCCTTGATGAATGTAATTTTGTTCCTTTGTTAACACCAATGGAAAACTAAGAACAGTACATCTCAACCAATAATTGCAACACCCTTCTGTTAGCTAAATGCTTAATATTTATGGCAAATTTATCATCTGCAGGGCACTCTGCCAGACACTTAAAAATTATTTTTGCCAGAAGATATAGCATATGTTTGTTTTGTTAAAGTGACTTAAGATTCCTTTGGAGAGAGAATTTTGTAACAGTTCTAAAAATTAGGAAGTGGCTGCTACTATAATCAGCCATCACCATCACCACCATCATCACCATTACTAACATATATAGAACTTAGATCACAAATTGGCATATGCTAAGCTTTAATTCTGGAACATTTTCCTTCAAACTTCAGATGTTTCCTTCACTGAAACAAATGAAACAAAGAACTTAAAAAATTCATGATGAAGGTACAGTACTTGAAAAACAAGCTAAATTCAAAATTAAAGTTTCTAAATAAATTACATTCAGGAAACAGGCAGGCTAAAATATTTGCAATTGCAATTAGGAAAAGACATTTAGTTTCTGGATTAGACTGTGAGATTTAAAGAGTTCACGTTTAGCTGTTAACTTTCAAAACCAGTTTGGCACATCATATCATCCCAATAAATAAAAAGTAAATGTAGTGTAAAGGCCAAAACAAAATGGATGGTGAGTAAAACAAAAGTTCTGAGGTAAGGTTAACTCAAGCAAAAATGCTGAGTCTCAAGATATATACATTCACAGCAATATATTCCTGAAGCCAAATAACTTCAAATCATATATTCCACACTGAAAGAGGGATAGTTCTCTCTACTACATGCCATAACAAGTAACTGATAATTCCATTTTCAAAAAAAAGTACTGTATATAAAGAAAAATGCTTTAAAGGATAATACATCCAGGAAAGAGTGGTTGCTTAATAAATTCAAAAATGACACAGTCAGTAGCATACAATCCACATGAACATTATAATGTGCTCAATCAGTACTAATTAAGGATTTAATTATACCTATTTAATACTAATTTGCATTTTAAAAAAGAAGACAAAGTATTCTATTTTAGGTCCAAAATTAAGGTTCTGAATTAAAACTTTAAAAGAAATTTAACTGTAGTATATTTATGGAAATATCTTTCCTTAAGAATTAAAACAAGCTAAAAAAAAAAAAAAGATGTGTTGGCATCCTAAAAAAAAAAAAAAGAAAGAATTAAAACAAGCTAAAAACAAAAGCATTATATTTTCAAGTATGGGACTATGTTGAACCTGAATTCCTAATTTACTCACAATTAAAATAAAAGAAAAAGGGATACTTATAAATGGAGACATTTATAAGGGTCACTTATAGGCATATAAAGTGTTTTTCAATGATGATATAGAATTAGAACCACGGCCTCTTGACCTCCACCCCTACATTCTTCCTGATATTTGCCCTGCTCAACTTCCCTGCACATGCCCAAAACTACTATATCTCCTCCTTACCATCTTTCTTCCCTAAAATTTTATAAAGCACTTTTAGAGGGATGTATAAAAAGAACAGGGAAATAGAAGGATCACCAAGAATATGAAGGTATATGGCAGTTTCAGAAAAGGGAAGAGCCACTGGTGTTGACTGAGAGCTTGAGCAAACTGTTGGACAGATGCCTGGGGCATTGCCAAATTTAAAAGGGTGTTTCCATTTAGTAGGATGGTGAGGACCAGCCAGGTGGGCTGACCTGAGGTATGAATGGAAATCTGGAAAACAGGGAGGAATAGAACAATAGTCTGAAGGGGGAAACAAGGTAAAACTGTTTCAAATTTTATTAAGTTCTCTAGAAAAGATAATTTAAGGTAAAGAATAGGAAATCGAGGGATATTAAGTTGAATCAGATATTCAACTTTTTTACTTAAAAAAAATAGTAATTTCATAGGGATTAAACTAATGTATGAACCTGATTTCAATAAAGAAGGAGATAAGGTTATCTGCTAAGGAGGTGGAGGAGAGGAACAAGAGGCCCAAGAGTGAAGAAGGTAAAGTAATAAGAAATCTTCTAAAAGTGAGTGAAAGAATTCTGAGAACTCTGGTCAAAGTTGAATAATACGAACTTCTAACCTGGCAAGGTTATGCTACTTCTCCAGGATCTCATCTGTTACTGCTAAATCCGTATTCCACTTTCAGAAGTAAAGCTGTTTCAGTTCTAAAACGATGTCTGAACCTGAACACTACAAGGTTTCTTCAAATCAGTCCCTCTTCCTTAATGTGGCACTAACTCAAATCTGCACTGATGCTGTTGCCTTTGTTTTTGGGGTTTTTTGTTTTGTTTTGTTTTTGCTGATAGAAACAGAAGATATAGAAACTTACAGTCCAGTATGAACTTGCTAATTCCAGGTCTACTGTTTCTCTACAGCCTAATTTTTCATCAATCCAATCCCACATGGCCAAATATCTACAGAAAACCCACAACATGTTTTTTGGTTTGTTTTTTTTTTAAGATTTTATTTATTTATTTGACAGAGAGAGACACAGCGAGAGAGGGAACACAAGCAGGGGGAGTGGGAGAGGGAGAAGCAGGCTTCCCGCGGAGCAGGGAGTCCGATGCGGGGCTCGATTCCAGGACCCTGGGATCATGACCTGACCTGAAGGCAGCTGAAGGCAGATGCTTAGCGACTGAGCCACCCAGGCACCCCACTACAACATGTTTAAAACAGAGCTCCATATCCTGTCCTGTGAACAGCAACTCTGCCTAACTTCCTATTGCTGTGACCTCTATTTATCTAGTCCCTCAGGCTGGAAACCTCAAGCACCAGTCATTTCTGTGAACAGTTCCTCCTAGTTTTCCTTTCCCATCTCTCCTCACTCTGGGCCAGCCCCTGCCTGGACTACCATGACAGTCTACAACTGTCCTTGCTGCGTCCATTCCATCTCACACCTCACTGTGGGTGTCATCACACAAAAATACCACTTCCCAAATGCCACTCTGCTATCTTTCCATTGTCCTAAGTTCTTAGCCTGAAATCCAGAGTTTTCTATAAGGATCCTTGCCTGTGTATCAGAGCAAGTATTTCATTACCCCCCTAAAACTTTACCAAGCCATGGGCTCCTGACCACTGTGGTGATTTTAAATATGTACACATATTTTGTACACAATTCCCTCTAAAAGGTGGAGACTAATTCCCTTCCCCTTGAGTGTGGGCAAGGTTTGGAATAGAATAGAATAAGGCAGAAGTGACAATGCATGACTAAGTTATAAGAGGCATCACAACCACCTCAACCTTTCTTAAATTATTCACTCTGGGGGAAGCTAACTACTATGTTGTGAAGACACTCAAGCAGCCCAATGGAGGGGTCCATGGGATGAGAAACTAAGGCCTCCTGCCCACAGCCAGCACTAACTTGCCAGGCACATGAGGGAGCCGCCTTGGAATCATATCCTCCAGCCTCAGTCAAGCCTTCAGATGACTGCAGCACTAGCCAATATCTTGTCTGAACTTCATGAGAAACTCTGAGCCATACTGTTCAGCTAAAACTCTTCTGGATTCCTGCCCCACAGCAATTGTGTGAGAGAATAAATTTTTATCGTTTAAGCCACTCAGTTTTGGAGTAACACGTTACATAGGTAGAGATAACTAACACGATCTCGCCAAGCTCATTCTCAATTCCATGCCATTACTCATGCTTTTCCCCCACAGATGTCCTTTTACTATCCATCTCCTAACACCCCTCCCCCTATCCTTCAGAATCTAGCTAAAGTTTCCTCTCTTTGAGAAGGCCCTTTTTTTAATGAAACCATTTCAACTTTTATTTCTCCAGCTTCTCCTCTGATTTCTGTGCTCGACCCCATCATTCATGTAGGCATTTATCCCTGTATTCCTCTGTGTTACTGTGCTCTATGCACCCTTCCTCCTAAAGACATCATAACAGTGCATTTAAACTGCATTCAGCACACTGTAATTAAGATACTCGATAAATATTTGCTGAGAAAATTAACAAATCATACACACACACACACGGGAAGTGTATTTGATCAGTATAAAGTAGTGGTTAACAATATGGAGCTACACTGTCTCAGGTCTGCTTACTTACTAGCTGCTACCCTTGGGGAAATGACTTAAAATCTCTGTAGCCTGTGTTTCTTCAGTGTTTTTTAAATGAAGATTCTAATAGTATCTACCATAGAGTAATAAAAAGATTAAAGAAAATAATACATACAAAACTCAGTAATGTGCTAGCATAGAGTGCTTAACAAATGTTAGCTATTATTGAATGAACCTGATTTCAGACAGAATATGTGTAAATTATAAATTATGATCCCAGAAGTGTTCTAAGTTCATGAAACACATGTAGTCAGGCTTTTGAATAGCATTAGACTTAATAACAACAAAACCAAGCTGACAGATAAAGAGAACAGATTGGTGTTTGCCAGAGAACAGATATCTTATTATTAACCACAAATTACAGAATACATACTGAAATCCCGGGTCCCTGAGAGTTTCTAGATGTTATAAAGTGGCAATCTAAATTAATACAAAATTCTACAAACTAAAGTAGAACTTATACTTTCTATTTAAGATAGCTTTTAATTTTTCTAAAGTCTATTCTTAAGTCAATAGAACTACAGCCTGAACCAATTGTAGGGAGTGCAGCCTTGACTTTTTCTCCTCTTCATCCTATTAAGGTATTAACTTCAAAGCTTTTGTGGGAACACTTAATTGCTTACATTCCTTAATAAGCAGCCACCATAGTAGTTTCCAGATTCACTTTTAACCTTTACAGTCCCGGGAAAGCATATATGGCAAACTTATTAGACATTTAATTTACACAATCTCTAGACTAATACATATGTGAATATGCTATACAAAGCAAATCAATTTTATACATCAATCAAGATAGAATCTAATAGAACAAATCAATCCAATAGAACACCGCTATGCCATATATCTGAGGGGGGTAAAAAGAACCTCTAATGCTCTTCATTAAAAACATTTTTTTTTTTACTGAGGTATAACTGACATATATAACATATCAATTTCAGGGGTACAACATAATGATTTGATATTCGTATATATTGTGAAATGATCACCACGGTAAGTCTAGTTAACGTCGTCACCATACATAGTTATGCAAGACATTTTTTTCCTTGATGAGAACTTTTAAGATCTACTCTTAGCAACTTTCAAATATGCAATACAGTATTATTAACTATAGTCACCATGCAATACATCACATCCCCATGACTTATATTTATAACTGAAATTTGTACCTTTTGACCCCCCATCACCCATTTTGCCCACCCCCTACCCCCTACCTCTGGCAAACACCAATCTGTTCTCTTTATCTGTCAGCTTGGTTTTGTTGTTGTTATTAAATCTAATGCTATTCAAAAGCCTGACTACATGTGTTTCATGAACTTAGAACACTTCTGGGATCATAATTTATAATTTACACATATTCTTAAGGCTTCTTACTAAAAAGTTAAATATAATAGATGCTCTTTTATCCTAAAAAAAAATAAGCAGAGCTCTGTTAAGAAAATATGATAGAATGATTTTCAATCACAAATCTATTTCAAAATGTTCATACTTTTTAATTGTGTACCATGTCCTCTGGAATAAAGAGAACCACTTAATTCAAAATCTTATTTTCTCTTTTCCCCCACCAACACATCTTGAAAACTTCAGTCTTTGAAACGTTCAATATCCATCCCACTCTTTATTTGACCCTATATATCATACAACCTGAAATAGAAACAAAGACTGGGAAATTAGCTCGTTTTTTCTACCTTAATGTCAAACAAAAGTACAAATAATATTCAGTGCACATGCTAGTTACCTTAGAACTGCCAATCATGCTTGTTTTGAAACTCTTTGATTTTCAGAACTGTCAATCATGTGTGTTTTGATAGGGATGCCAGTGTAGAAATAATGCTTTAAAAGACGTGATCTTCATTAACACATTAATAAATAAATAGACTTCATCTGTAAAACTGGACTTTAGGATTTTACAGAAATATATACAATTCTTAAAAAATCAAAATTAAAATATAATAATGAAATAAGATTTAGAGAATTTGGCTCTTTAACCAAAAATATAAACATGGCTTAACCACAAGGATTTTATATTTCAATAAAAAGAGAAATGTTCCTTAACTGATACTTATCAGAAGTAGTATGACTATGAATGGGAATGAGAGAATCAAAACTGACCTAAATCTGGGCATTTTAATTTTAATTTTTCAAGCAGACAAAAATATCAATATAATCCATTCCCCTTCTACCTACCCAAAACAACCAGACTTACTAACCACCTAGTCATTCATGTCTTAAATCAAACACCATTCAAAACTTCTACTTCACTATCCATACTTAGTCATCAAGACCTGTTTCTTCTATCTCCTAAATTGCTAATGAAAGTCTCCTCTCCTGACCCTCAGACTTAATTAACATTCTCATCACTTCTTTCCAGAAGCTTCTTTATTGGCTTAACTCATTTCATTCTTCCAATATATGTTCCACACCAATGCCAGAATGATCTCATTGAAACACAAACCCAGTCCATGTTTTAATGGCTCTTTATCACTTTCAGAATAAAGCCCCAATTTTTTAAAATGATATATAAATTCCTTGAAGATCTGCCTCCTGCCCAACTCCCCACTCTCTCATCATTTCTCAACTTAAGCCGACTAATCCCCTTGAGTTCCCGGAAAAGCCAGGCTCTCTCTCACTTAAAACTTTTCCAAGTGCAGCCATTTTTTGCACTTTGTATCTCCTACCCTCGGTCCTTTACAACTCAATTCAATTGCTAGTTCCTCTGGGAAACCTTCTCTGACAACCTAACAGAATCACTGATCCCCTCTTCTCCATTCCTGTAGGATACAGTAAACAGAACTTACACAGCGTAATACATATCGATTTACTTCTCTACCCCCCTGACTGAATCATCAACTCCCTGAAAGCAGGCACTGTCTTTAATCTGAACAACAGCATTAAACACAGAGGTGACACATGATAGCTGCTCGTTAAATGTTTGCTGACTCAGTGAAAAACTGCACCATGACCTAGTTTATTTAAAAATAAAATGAATTGATAAAGAAGATGTGATATATATGGAATATTATTCAGCCATAAAAAACGAAATCTTGCCATTTGCAACAACACAGATGGAGCAAAAGGGCATTATGATAGGCAAAATAAGTCAGAGAAAGACAAACACCATATGATTTCACTCATATGTGGAATTTAAGTAACAAATGAGCACAGGAAAAAAAAGAGAGAGAGAGAGGGAGAGAAAGAAACCAAAAAACAGACTCTTAACTATAGAGAACAAACTGATGGTTACCAGAGGGGAGGTGGGTGGGAGGATGGGTGAAATAGGTGATGGGGATTAAGGAGGGCACTGTGATGAGCACTGGGTGATGTATGGAATTGCTGAATCATTATATTGTACACCTGAAACTAACATATCACTGTATGTTAACTATACTGGAATCAAAATAAAAACTTAATTAAAAAATAATAAAAATAATAAAATCATCAGCTTAATTCTTGAGACTGATAAAATGTACTACAGGTACAATCCAAGCAATCAAACTCACCAATGCTATATAAAACAATACTTTGGGGGCGCCTGGGTGGCTCAGTCGTTAAGCGTCTGCCTTCGGCTCAGGTCATGATCCCAGCGTCCTGGGATCGAGCCCCGCATCGGGCTCCCTGCTCCGCAGGAAGCCTGCTTCTCCCTCTCCCACTCCCCCTGCTTGTGTTCCTTCTCTCGCTGTGTCTCTCTCTGTCAAATAAATAAATAAAATCTTAAAAAAAAATAAAACAATACTTTGGGTTTAATAATGTTCTTAAGGAATTTACCCATTTACTTACAAATTTACTGTAAGAATTGATACCATCTCAAACAGTATTTGAGGTCCAATAATCCCATCTTATTTTCACTAGTGTTCCTACTGGAGGTGTTAAAGTCTCAACCACAATAAATACTCATGTCCAAGACACTCAGCATGTTGACTAGTTCAACAAACACTGTCCTGAGATGTGACAATCCCTATCAAAGGCATCAGTGAACAGGCCATCAACACAGACAAGACCCCAACCTAGTTACACTTCATTTATCAGGAAGTTACTTATCTGGTGACATCAAGTCTCCACAGAACTCAATGAGAACTAAGCAGAGGAGTTTAGAAGCTGTCAAAATACATGTTGAAGTCCATGTACTGGAAGTACATACACTTTACTTATAGAAGAGGCTGAGCGGTCATACTCAAATACTAACTGCTCTTATTTTAAGCACAATGAATTTGGTGGGCAATTTCCTGGGCATCAGAATATTAGAAGAAGAAAATTAAAAAGTTCAAAAAAAGCTAAAAATGGAGACACAGGTGCAACAGCAGAGAAAGAATAATGACATCTAAAGGCAAAACACAAAAACTACAAAAATTGGAGGGTTGTGTAGCTAAAAAGCAGTAATTCTATATATTTGAATTATGATACAACACAGAAATTAATGTTTATAATTATGACCTTGGTTCGTCAAAAACAAAGACCAAAAAAACAGGTTAAACTACTTTAAGTCTGACAAGGTTCAAGGAAAGTAGATGACGTATTTTATAAAAAGAAGCAAAGAATTAAAAATTGAGTATTACATGTAAAGAGTCAACTTTCTACAATTTGAAGAATAAACTTTTTTGAAATAAAGCATTCCCAAGCCAGGTGACTCTAAGTTATGAATCACTGTCAAACATTAACCAGCTCCTGTGACTACAGGTCTCACCATAATTACGTTACACATCCATTCTGAAACAAAGCCTGGACCCACTGGTCATTAGCTTATCAGTGGTGACACTATCCAAACATATTAGATCATGGACACCACAACCAAGGATATGATAACAGGCTACCTACCATTCTTTAACAGACCTCCGTAGAGCCTTCCCACCACACTGTCTTCAGGGTCCCTGGTATAAAAACTGGCTCATATGTGAGACCATTTTAGGAGGGTCCTATGATACTTAGTAACTGTATGTTGTGGGATCTAAAGAGCAGAACAGCAGAGTGAAAAGAACATTCCAGGGCTGTGTTGGAATACACACAGCCTAAGGTTTGAATCCCTGCCTTATTAATTACCAGCTGTGTCACTGCAGCACAGTATGCTTGGAGACTCACTTCCTTCATTTAGAAAATGGAGAAAATATCTCCTCCTTTTTTTTTAAATTTAAATTCAATTAGCCAACATACAGTACATCATTAGTTTCTGATGTAGAGTTCAGTAATTTATCAGTTGCATATAACACCTAGTGCTCATCACATCATGTGCCCTCCTTAATGCCTGTTACCCAGTTACCCCATCCCCCCACCCACCTCCCCTTCAGCAACTCTTAGTTTGTTTCCAGGGGTCCAGAGTCTCTCATGGTTTGTCTCCCTCTCTGATTTCTTCCTATTCAGTTTTCCCTCCCTTCCCCTATGATCCTCTACGCTATTATTTTCCACATACGAGTGAAACCGTATGATAATTGTCTTTCTCTGATTGACTTAATTCTCTCAGCATAATACCCTCCAGTTCCATCCATGTCAATGTAAATGGTAAGATTTCATCCTTTTTGATGGCTGTGTAATATTCCAGTGTGTGTGTGTGTGTGTGTGTGTGTGTGTGTACCACACCTTCTTTATCCAGCTACTGTGGACACCACTGCTATGAACATTAAGGGGCACTGGATCACCACATTTGCATCTTTGGGGTAAATACCTAGCACAATTGCTGGGTCATAGGGTAGCTCTATTTTTAACTTCCTAAGGAACCTCCATACTGTTTTCCAGAGTGGCCATCAGACAATACATATAGAGTGCAAATGTAGGTTTTCAAAAAACTAGCTATTATGTTTATCAGATGGGAATATGGAAAGGGAACAATTTTAATTCACACTAGGACAAATCTTGTGAAATTGTGTGCTGTGTTAATAACAGAAGAAAAAAATGTCTAAAGAAAGGGCAGGCAGGTTTCACATGATAGGAAAGTGCTTTATATTTTTAAGTCACAGTAGAAGCCCTCTGACTTGTAGGTTGGCTCATGGAAAAGTAGGTTAAAGTGAGAATCCATTAAAAAAGCATACATATACACTGTGAAGACATTAGTTTAGCAATTAATGCAAATATTCTGATAGAGGTCCAGGCCTTCTCGCTGAGGAGAGGTCCACTCACTGGAGCTCTGCACTGATTTCTTTATATAAGCAATACCCTTACTACAATGTCTGGGATTGCCAGAATCAGTCACTTTAAAGCCAAACAGGAACAGAAAGGTATTTGGAAAGCAATTCCTTCCAGATTTTTATGATTCCCCCTCCCCATCTTTATGGTTTACTTGCCCAAACTAATTCAATAGTAGTTTCTTTAACAACAACAACAAAAAATCTCTTCTTTATGAAGGTCTTTCCAAAATATTAAAATTAGCTTTCTTAAGAACAAAAACACTTTCCATACTCATATTTTATGAATTTATACAATAATCAAAAAATTACTTACCAATAATATAAATAGATTTTGGAACAAACACAACTAACTAGCTTTAACTAAAGATATAGCTGAACTGGAAGAAGCAAAAGTACCAGACATAGTAGAAGACCACCAATTTCTAATTTTCCAGTTAATGTTGGTATCAGTCAGTGGGTTTTAGAGAACAGAATGTTGATTAATTTAGCAAGTCAGTTAATTCAATGATAATTGCCAAAGAAGTTAATGCCTGCGAGTCATTCATTCTAATTTGTCATAATCTGATTTCTGATTTCAAGTCACAATCTGACATGAAAGAGAAACAATATAATGGTTAAAACTTTTAAGGTTGGTATTGTTAGAATTAGGCCACCCACACTCCAAAATCTCTGAATTTACTTATTTCTATTTTGCAACTCAGTCTAAGTAGATCACAATACTTCTATTCATGCTTTAATACCATAGCTTATACTCTGAATGTTACTATTAATATAATGTCTTTCTAGAATTAGTTTTCTTTTAAAAGTGTTTTTCAAACTTTTTTGTGTGTGTGTGGTAGAAATAGTACCATTTCCCCCCTACACTTTTTTTTTAAAGATTTATTTATTCATTTGAGAGAGCGAGCACGCGAGTGTGTGAGTGGACTGGGCGGGGGGGGGGGGGGGGGGAAGAGAGAATCTCCAGCAGACTGAGCATGGCGCCCAAGGTGGGGCTCGATCTCAGGACTCTGAGATCATGACCTGAGCCAAAATCAAGAGTCAGATATTTACTGACTGAGCCACCCAGGTGCCCCCCCGACTCTTTAAACAAAATGTTCCCAGAATTATAATATATAAAATAATGAGGGTAGAGCCACTCTGAAAGTAAGGTCGAACTTCCCAGCTACCCCCAGAACAGTCTCTGAAGCCTTTCTGCAGAACTCAAGAGCTTCTTGGGACAAAGGCTGAAAAGTGTTCCTTTAAACTATAATCAGGGATGCCTGGCTGCCTCAGTCAGTAGAGCATGTGACTCTTGATCTGAAGGTCGTGAGTTCAAGCCCCATGTTGGGCACAGAGCAAGCTATAATCAAAAACAAATATTAAAACAAAAAAGTTATAGAACTTATTAAAAGGATATTACTTAGCTAATTAGAATATTCAGTTAACCAAAATAATTTCTGATTCTTATCAGCTGCTCTAAGTTTGAAACTATAGTAAAAGCAATAATGAAAGAAACAAGTGTTGGTGAGGATGTGGAGAAAAAGGAACCTCGTGCACTGTTGGAGGGAATGCAAACTGGTGCAGCCACTGTGGAAGATAGTATGGAGGTTCCTCAAAAAGTTCAAAATAAAACTACCCTATGATCTAGTAATTGTACTCCTGGGTATTTACCCCCAAACACAAAAACACTAACTCAAAGGGATATATGCAGCCCTATGTTTATTGCAGTATTGCAACAGCCAAATTATAGGAGCAGCCCAAGTGTCCACTGATAGATGAATGGATAAAGAAGATATGGTATATACATATACAGTGGAATATTATTCAGCCATAAAAAAGAACGAAATCTTGCAATTTGCAACAACATGGATAGAGCTAGAGAGTATAATGCTAAGTGAAATAAGTCACTCAGAGAAAGACAAATACCGTGATTTGACCCATGTGGAATTTAAGAAACAAATGAGCAAAAGGAAAAAAAGAGAGAGAAGAGACAAACCAAGAAACAGACTCTTCACTATAGAGAACAAACAGATGGTTACCAGAGGGGAGGAGGCGGCGGGGAGGATGGGTGAAACAGGTGATGGGGATTAAAGATTACACTTACCATGATGAGCACCGAGTAATGTAGAGAATCACTGAATCACTATATTGTACACCTAAAACTAATATAACACTGTATGTTAACTATACTGGAATTAAAATAAAAACTTAATAAAAAATCTTAAAAATAATGAAAAAATTAAAATATTTTGCTAAACTGCGTATTTTATTAAATTTGAGTTATTTTTCTTTGCATTTAATTAATTTAAACTGTCCTAAAGTAGAAGAGATTCAATGACACAAAAGTCAAACTGAAGAGAAAAAAAAGTGGTTCTCAAAAGGGATTAAAAAAGCAGGTCAGGTTGATGAATGATGAACAAATTATGTAAATATCTACATCTTATTTGTAGTCTCTTAAGTAAATGTATCAAAGCAAGAAGTTCTGCCATTATTCAGTTACCCTCCTAAAATCTACTCAGAGGCAGCCTGACATCAAAGAGGTAGAGAGCAAACATGTGTCCAGCCCAAAAAGCTGTTCTATCTAGTCATATAATCTAAATTTGTAAGTATGAAAAGGGAATGAGCAGAGACCTAGCTGGATCTCATTACTTTCTCATTCGGTATTATCATCTTCCTGTCACCTAGAAAGATAACAGGTAAGATCTAAATAAAATTATTTCCCACCTACAATTTGTCCTGGATACAGGTAGAAAAGCAAAGTAACTGAAACAGTATTTATGCTGATCTGACACTTTTCTATAATTCTTTCCTTTTTGGGGGGGCGGGGTGAGAGGGAGAAGGGGCAGAGGGAGAGGGAGAGAGAATCTAAAGCAGGCTCCATGCACAGCGTGGAGCTCGATGCAGGGCTCAATCTCACAACCCTGAGATCATGACCTGAGCCGAAATCAAAAGTCGGACACTTAACCAACTGATCCACCCAGGCGCCTCAATACTTTCAAAGCATAAGTGACAGGTAGCTATAAGAGACCTAGGGAAGGGTTTTGGAAATAACCTAAGCATTTCCACATATAGAAATCAAGAAATTTAATAAATGTTCTGTGAAAAGTATAAACCTTCTTTCCATGATGAATTAAAAACTGGACAACAAAGGATTTGCTCAGACAGAACGTTTCTCCCCAGAAAACAATGTATGCAGATATAGAGCTATAATTGTTACCTACATAGCCATTAGGGTATGTATACACATAGACAGGAAGGGAATGAAAGTCACCAAACTATTCAGTTCAATTCTTGGCTAAAGTGAACTACTCCCCTTAGCACATTATTAGAAATAACATGACCGGTCTTGTAGGACCAGAGATGAATAGAACTTAAGCCTTGACTCTTGTTTATTATTAAAAGAAAAAGAAAAGCACTCTGAGGGTATTTCAGACTTTCAACAATACAAGTAGAAGTCAAAGCCCTTTCCTAACTACTATTATCTTCTACCCGCCATTTTGTCACCATAGTATCCCTTTTTACTCATGTAATTACCAATTTTTAAAATTGATTTGTGTACTTTTTTACTATATATTCTCTTTCCCTCCAGTAGAAGTTGTTGCCCCAACTTCATGAGAGCAGACGAAGAGCTAGTCTGACTAGTTTACCAGCCCCTACGACAGTGCCTGCCAAACTGAAGAGGTCCAGTAAATATTTAGTGAATGAAACAATGAATGGATGAACAAACAAACAAATCAACTCCTGCACCAATAAGACTGCCCCCTCTTCATGATCCTCAGTCATGAATGTACTGATTCTGAGTGATTTGGAAGGTGAAGTGGGAGTCTCTGGTGAGAATGATTGGATCCTAGGCAGTCAGATGGAAGCAGTAGTTGAAAGGTTAACTGTTGCAAGTAACTACAAAACAAAGAGATGCAGGCATTTAACTCTGCTAAGTACATAAAGAAAGACTCTAATACAGTGACTGCTCCACAGGCTAGACAATTTACTTGCAAAATTATTATGAGCCATCCGTCTGACCCCAAACAAACAATTGTTAAACAGATCGCTTCGCTGGCAGGAATGCATGTGGAGGGGAGGTTGCTTCAAGCACATAGTAACTTCTGTAACAGAACATGTGCTTCTACGGTATTAGTTGTCAATGAAAAATTAAGACAATAAATGTTGCAACAAATTCGAGTATTTAACCATTTAAAGCTATACTATACATAAAATAAATTCAAACCATATTATGGCACTTACTAAAGAAATATCTAGTCACGAACACTGGTACTTAAAATTCTGTGATGCAGTAAGTATGGCCTGAGAATCAAATCAGACATTCTAGTCTCTAAGGCATTCTGTAATATTATGCTCAAACATATAACATAATGACAAAACTAATGTTTTAAAATTGTAATGAAATGGTGAAAAAGAACAGCATACATAAAAGAATATCCACAAAGAAATAAATACCCATGAAATAAATATCATAAAATTCCTTCCACAAACATAAGGAAACGTGTATACTACATTTGCAACTTGTAATAAATCTGACTGAGCAGGTGAAATATTCATAATTCAGCAGAGTTATCTGTAAAATGTATTTTTTGTAAAGTTAATACCTGATGTTCTGGCTGCAAGTTAGGTCAGCTTGTAAAAATAAAGATGGCCATTGCACCTGGGTAGCACCCATGGGAGCATGACGAAAAGCTTATCCATTGCAAGGTGGAGATGAGAAGATTTCTTTGCATAAAATAAAACAGTACTTCATTTTTAAATATAGAAAATGATATATTTTTCTATTAATGAGAAATGATCTGCCACAGCCACTACTGACAGTACCCAAGAGCTTAGGATGCCTCTCTTGAAGGATAACTTTAGGACTGCAAAGCTTCATAGTTGCCTCCTGCATAAACCCTCCTCAATAGGAATTCTTGAGGAATGTCATCATTAGTTCACAAAAATCCAAATCACGAGGATTTCAAGAATAGTAATAATAGTAGCATGTGTTTATTATATGCCAGTCACTAATCTTTAACTTTACATAACTTTACATACATTATCTGATTTAATCCCTTCAATGACCCATTACACAATAGATAGACAATGTTAATATCTGCATTGACAGACTTACTCTACTTAGAAATTTCTTGAGTTCTTACTATTTTTGACTAAGCGTGTATGTTATTTGATATATCAAGACAGGCTATCTTGAGCCATTACCTCTCAATGCCAGGTAGCATAAGCAGCCCGTTTTCTTCCCCAGGTATGACCTGGTTCATGGCACTTACCTTGCAAGACACTGTCTAGCTTGTGATTATCCGAGGTAGAGGTGTGCTGGAGCCAGACTGCACCACCTTGCGGGAGCTGACCGTGTACACATATTCCCAACTCTGCATTCAGGGACATTACATTGGTAACTTAAGATTGGCCATGGCGGGAGTATTTTAGACTACAGAAATTGTCAAATCAGGGCCTTTTTTATTGGAGAACTAGTTATTAAATATTCCCATGCCACTGATCTAAGGAAATTTGTACTAAGTTTGTCAGGTCCAATTCAGATTCAGGAAGAATGAGTTCATGTCTTCCAATCATTTGAGTCCAGTTATCAACTGGACCTCTAGATATCCAGAACTCTCAGCAGAGAGGCAACCCATTTTCATAACTGCTCTCTTAGATCTAGAGCAGATTCTTTCCCTATTCATTTCTACAATATGACTCATTCTTAAACATCACAAACTTCTTAATCACTGTAATTCATCCTAAGATGCCACTGAGTACTAGATTCACCATTACTTTATGTACTATTAAGAATAAAAAACATGGCCAATTAAATCGACATAACATCAACTCTAAGATACATCCTGGTATCAGAAATACTGAAATTTTTTAAATGGGCACATTAAAAACTGATGGGAAAAAATCATTTCTATACTGCTTACTATTGTTTTCCAATCCCAGAATCTTAGTTCCATATCTCCTTTCACTCTTGATATTCTACTCCTAGCTCTCCCACCTTAATGGTTTCCCCAGTGCATACTTATACTCACAAATATCTTTATTTATAGGCTATAAACAGAATGAATTCTGTTCTATAATAGGAAAAATTATAATCCCGAGAGTAGATACAAAATAAAAAAAGAAAATGATAAAGCATCGGAATTTGGTAGCAGGAGAAGAAAGGAGCATGAAGAAGTAGAAAAGGAGGCTTCTCTGAAAAGCAGAAGACTGTGGAACAGAGGAAGAGGCAAAACAGGTTATATGTAAAATGCCCTGAGTAGCATGTATTACTATAAAGCTGGTTTTAATTTTATGGTGGGGAATAGTTTATTACCAGGATGAACATCAAAATCTTCCCCAAAAGTGCTCTCACTGCTTTGAGAAGATATGAATCTAGCCTAATGTGACTAAAATGACATGACCATGAATCCCACCTAACTTCCCTAACTAGCATAATGAAGAGAAATAAAACATATTTTGTCTTTTAGCAAATCACCAATTAAAGTTCAATAATACTTTTGAGGTATCTCAACTTTTATCAACACTCTTAAAACATGTGGAAATGATTCTACTTACTCTCCATCCACTTCTGGTCTTCTACATACACAATGAAACTTGCCACCAAAATCTATATAAAGATCATTCTCTACAATATGGAAGATTCGTCCAATGACTAGTTTATCCTTGGCAGGTCCCATCTGTGTAAGAGGAGAATGTCTCAGCATAGATGCAAAGGATTCCACATTTTTTGGAGAGCCCTAAAAAAAAAGGAGAGATTTATATGTATATTATTCAAGATAAAGGTATAATATGACAGATACGATAAAATCTTAACAGGGGAAATTTTTAAAAGTGAATGTGCTGTATATTTATATTTTGTGGCAATATGAAAAAAATATTTAAATGGAATTTTGCTTTAAAAAACTAGATATACTCTTCAACCTCCTCTTCCTCCCTTTCCTTCTTGAAGAGGAAACCAAGAAAAGTGCTTAGTGATGCTGATATGGTGGCTCAGAGTAGAATCTGGAATGTGAGCAAAGTAAAGAGCATCCTTAGACAAAACCTCCTACCATGGGGACAGAGGGAGGTCAGAGTCTGAGCATGTGAGTAGGGCAGCCAAGAAAGTGATTAACTTTATTCCTAATACTGATCATCTGGGGGGAAAAAAAAGCCTTCAAATTCAAGTTTAGTGGGAGTGACTAAACAGTATGGAGGTTCCTCAAAAAATGAAAAATGGAATTACCATATGATTCAGTAATCCCACTATTGGGTATTTAACCAAAGAAAATGAAAACTAATTTGCAAAGATACATGCACCCCTAAGTTTACTCTAGCATTATTTCCAAGAGCCAAAGTGTGAAAGCAACCCAAGTGTCCAGTGACAGATGAATGGATAAAGAAGATGTGGTATAAATACACAATGGAATATTACTCAGCTACAAAAAAGAATGAGATCTTGCCACTTGCAACAACATGGCTGGAACCTAGAGATATAATGCTAAATGAAATAAGTCAGATGGAGAAAAACAATTATTAGATAATTTCACTCAAATGTGGAATTTAGTGATTTCACTCACATGTGAAATTTAAGAAACAAAACAAACAAATGAACAAATAAAGAGACAAACGAAAAACCAGACTCTAATAAAGAGAACAAACTAGTGGTTTCCAGAGGGAAAAGTGGGGGGCGGGGGGACAAGTGAAATTGATAAAGGGGATTAAGAGTACACTTATCGTGTGAGCATTAATGTATAGAATTGCTGAATCATATCATATATCCGAACTAATACTATATGTTAATTATACTTTAATAAAAAATAGCCCAATAAGAGGTTTTTTTTTTAATTTAAATACAGATTAAAATAAAAGTGATTAAGGATCCTTCAATTACCAGGGTGAACATGAGTTCTTGTTATATAATATTTTTAAACAGTTTTGTCATAATTTTCTTCTTTTTCTTGTTTTGTGCTGCTCATTTCCTAGGAGTCTTTTTACATACTGAATTTACTTGAGGTATGACTGAATATATAATGCAGGCTCCTTACTTCTTTTTTTCTTTAACTTACAAATTTTTTCCCAAACACACGCTTTTTCAGAAATCCATGAGTACAGACTTGCACCTTTTACTCATCTTTAATTTGGGTCTGGTGTGGTATGTGCTTTCTTTGGGTCAAACTAAGGGAAGTACTAAGTTTCTGTTTGTGAGAGCTAATTACAGAAGAATACTAACAATTTAATCTACCTACATCCTGTATTTGGAATAAGTTTTACATCTGTTATTTCAGGGAGAATTATTAAGAGTCTGATAGTATGCTTACTTTACAAACTATAAAACCATATTTATGACTCATTTTTAATACATGTAGTACTCCAAGCATTACAAACTCAGATGCCAGGCTGGGTGGGGACTTGGTGAGCAGAAGAATATGTGCTAGTCTAAAAGGTACAGCCACTACTCAGCTCCAGCTGCAGCTGCAAATCAAGTCCAGTGTTGCCACATCTTTTGATTCTCCAAGAAAAGCCAGAAATCCATGTATTAACGTAAAATCCCCAATTTTTCCATGTTTATAAAAAAAAAAAAAAAAAGCCTTTTATTTTATCAGTCTGGTAAAATACACTTCGGCCCAAAGACCAAAAGCTTATGACCTTTGCCTCAAGGTAAAGAAAGTCAAAGGAAAAGAGAGTCAAAACATTTGGCTGATGCCAAGTCCCTTAGATGCGGGAAGGAGGGTATGGCGATGGATTTGTTTCAGTGAGTTGAAACACACTGGGAAGGAATCCTGAGCGCCTGAGTGTCCATCTAAACCAAAAACAAGTCAGTAGATCTAGATGCCAAATAGAGCTGAAAAGGTAGCCAGGAATATTATGCTTTGAGCCATACTACTAGTTTTATAACTGCACAGAGTATAATATTAAAGGTCCTTAAACAAGCACCTCGAAAAAATAGTTCTTTCTTGTACAGAGCCAAGGATGAAGCACACTCTATGCAGACACAGGCTATGAGTTGCCCTCTAGAGGCAGCGCAAAGAGTCAGACCAACCCAGCGGTGCCAAGAGCGGCTACTGTGACACTCCATTCATAACAGCTGCCCCCAGAGCAGGTGGAAAAAGCACCGCTCAAAGGCAGAGTATCAGCTTCTGGGTCTCATCCTGCTTGCAGTCAAAGAGGGTCCTTCCCCCCTCTTCCTAGGACCTGCTTTCCCATTACCCCACCCCCATGGTTGACAGCTCCTCCTACCTCTCTCTCCTTCCTTTTCCTCCTTCTCTTCTTCTCCCCCCACCACCTTTGGAAGACTTTCAGTTGAAGCCATGGTCTAATTAAAACAGCCTTAGATGACAGGAAGGTCCAGTAGTAAATCTAATAGTTAAACATTTATTGAAAATAACTTAGCCATCACTAGGGCCTGTTCCTAAAATAACATAATCTCCTTTATAACTGTGAAGAGATGTTTGGGCTAAGATTAGTATGACAGTAAAAGGTATATTTCCTCCTAAGTTTTAGGAAATAATTAAGTGTTAACAACTAATTATTTAATAAGATCTCTTAAGACTTTTTAGTAAATCTGTTGTAAAATATTTATATTATAAATTTCATAAAATTATGAAATTATTTTTATATTGAAGTACAATCAACTTATAATATGATGATATTGTAACAGTTACAGGTATACAACATAATGATTTGATATTTGTATACACCGTGAAATGATCACCACAATAAGCCTGGTTAACATCCATCACCATATATACTTACAAAAAATTTTTTTCTTGTGATGAGAACTTTTAATATCTGGTCTCTCAGCAACTTTAAAATATACAACACAGTATAATTAAGTATAGTCACCATGCTGCATTCCCTTGACCTATTGTGTAAGTTTGTAGCTTCTGACCCCATTCACTCCCCCACCCCCATCCCACCTCTGGCAACCCCCTAATCTGTTCTCTGTATCTATGAGCTTTTTTTCTTATGAGCTTTGTTTTTGTTGTTTGTTTGTTCAGATTCCACATATAAGTGAGATCATACGTATTTGTCCTCCTCTGTCTGACTTATTTCACTTAGCATAATACCCTCAAGGTCCATCAATGTTGTTGCAAATGGCAAGATTTCCTTCTTTTTCATGACTGAACAATACTCCATTTATACATATATATATGTGTGTATATATGAATTGCTGGGTCATATGGTAGTTCTATTCTTAATTTTTTTTCAAAACCTCTGTACTGTTTTCCACAGTGGCTGTAGCAATTTACATTTCCACCAACAATGTACCGGGTTCCCTTTTCTCTACATCCTCACCAATACTTGTTATTTCTTGTCTTTTTGATAATAGCTATTTTAACAGGTAAGGCGATATCTCACTGTGGTTTTGCTTTGTATTTCCCTTATAACTGATGATGTTGAGCATCTTTTATATACTTGTGGCTCATCCATATGTCTTCTTTAGAAAAACGTCTACTTAGAATTTCTGTCCATTTTTGCTTTTTTTTGCTATTGAGTTATATGAGTTCTTTATATATTTTGAATATTAGCCTCTTATCAGATATATGACTTAAATATTTTCTCCCATTCAGTAGGATGCCTTTCATTTTGCTGATGGTTTCCTTCCTTTGCTATAAGAAACTTTTCAGTTTGATGTAGTCTCACTTATTTTTGCTTTTGCTGTTTTTGCTTTTGGTGTCAAATTAAAAAAATCATCACCAAGACCTATGTCAAGGTCCCTACTACCTATGTTTTCTTCCAGGAGATTTATGGGTTTAGGTCTTATGTTCAAGTCTTCAATCCATCTTGAGTTACCTTTCTGTGTATGCTGAAAGACAGTGGTCGAGTTTCACTCTTTTGCATGTGGCTATACAGTTTTCCCATCACCATTTCTTAGAGACTATCCTTCCCCTTGTATATTTTTGGCTCCTTATCATAAATTAACTGAACATGTATGTGTGGGTTTATTTCTAGCTCTCTATTCTGTTCCATTGGTCTATGTGTCTGTTTTTATGCCAATAACATACTGTTTTGATTACTACAGCTTTGTAATATAGTTTGAAATCAAAGATTGTGGTGTCTCCAGGTTTGTTCTTTTTTTCCAAGACTGCTTTGGCTATTCATGGTATGAATAATTATATTTTAAAAGAGATTTTAAATTCAAATAGTAATAGAATGCTATTGTTTTTTGTTCCATTATTTTTGCCTACACTTTGTTACATTTTACAATGGAAGTCAATGTATTTTCAGTGAGTAAAACAGTTCTACCACAAGCATAAGACCCCTAGATTAACACCTGAATTTGCTTTTAAATTGTACACTTACTATTCTGTTTGGAAGCTTTGTCAAGTAATCAGACAAAGCTCTCCTTCAAAAATCATAATCTAGAACCATTTCTGAATTCCTCATTTACTTGCCAATGTCTAAAAACAGTAACTGTAGCAACTCCCTCAACCCACTTTGACAACATTCTTAGCTCATCTTACGCTGATGCAGACAGCAGAGACGGTAGGTCCCCTGTCACCCGCTGGCCATACCATGGCGCTTAGTGTCCAACCCTGGTTACGGACAATGTTTCTATAAAGCTCAGCCACAGAGTTATCATCGCCACGCAGGTACCTTAGAGTTGACTGCTTCCTTTAAGAATTAGTCACAGGGCTCAGATTTCCTAAGTATTCCTGTTATTCTACTGTACCATTTTTTCCCTTTGAGGCCTAAAAGTTGAACAGGACTGTCCAGGTAGAATGGGGGAAGGTGAAGGGATTACAAATATAGTGAACAGTATCACTTTAATTTATTCATTTATCAAATGTGTTCAGTATTGAGTGCTTGTCATGTACCAGGCTCTAGTCGAACCTTGATATAAAAATATGTGAAATGGTAGGGAAATACAGAGTTAAACCAACATGACAACAGAGATTAGCGTCCAAAAAGTTGCTGTAAACAACTGCTACCCTCACAAAGGTGTAAAGAGTCTTGTACCATAGGCTAAATGGAGTCAGATTCAAAAGAGGTGTGTCATTAATGGAGTAACAGTACTTGCTCCTTGTTTTTTAAAAAAAAAACTTTGACAGCAGTATGCAAGATGGACCAGAGAGAGTGGAAAAAATGAAAAGAGAACTGTTGAGAGGCTCCTCCAATTAGCTAGGACAGAGATGATAAAGGGCTTACGCTGAAGCAGTGGCCATAGAAATATAGCAGAAGGAATAAAGAGCTATTTACTGGGGCGCCTGGGTGGCTCAGTTGATTAAGCGACTGCCTTTGGCTCAGGTCATGATCCTGGAGTCCCAGAATCGAGTCCAGCATTAGGCTCCCTGCAGGGAGTCTGCTTCTCCCTTTAACCCTCCCCTCTCTCGTGCTCTCTCTCTCTCTCAAATAAATAAATAAAATCTTTTTTTTTTTTTTTAA